>NW_028245746.1:0-245356 GCF_964263255.1 Lissotriton vulgaris | reverse complement strand
TATGGGTTTTCTTGTTCCCTTGCACGATTGTCCTTCGTTCCAGGTTCTTGCTGATCCTTGAACAAATCTCCTCATATGCAGCCAAAACCTCAGGGCCCTGGGCGGTTGGATCCAAACACACTGCCATATTGGCCTCAGTCTCTTGGGCAAGCGAGTGAAAGAATTCATCCGGGACAATCATCTCCCATTTTAGGCGCCTTCCCTGATCTTTGGACTTCAGATCCTTTGGAGCTGCCACGTCTGACGGTCTGCCAGTCCGAAAGCAGTCTAGGTCCAGGGTCAGGAGGACAGGATAATGATCGCTTGAAATAGCAGTGACCACCCTATAATCACGTGCCTTTGCCAGGGCCCCATTTGAAACAAAAATGTAGTCTATAACGGTGTTGGCATCTCTCCCAACGAAGGTTGGGTCTCTAGGGTCATTAATACTTTGGTCAAATTCATAGAGGTTTAGATTCGCTAGAAGGAACTCTAGATACTCGCCCTCGGTTGTGTGCTCGAAGTGCGGAATCGCTTCAGATAAGATGCCCCCATATCTATCGTTAAAACATCCACCCTCACAGGGGTGAATATTAAAATCCCCCAGAATAACCAGCTCTGGGACGGTAGTGCAATCAAGCCTGTAGACTGACAGAAAATTTAACAAAGAAATCAAATGTTCGTTCCCGGTGGCGGACTCCTTTGAATTATAAAAATTAATCAGCAAAAAAGTCATTGAGTCAGAGAGGGTCCACTCCACCGCAAGCATGTTGGTAGATGTGGTATCTAATTTTTTAAAGACCCCTGCTAGATCCAAAGAACACAATGTGAGTAAGCCGCCCTTTGCTCTCCCTCTTACCGCTGGTACTGCTGGTATAAAAAAGCTACAGAAACCGTCCAAAGAGAAACTAGATGTGGTATCCCATGTTTCTTGGAATCCTAAAATATGATATTGTTTAATGAATCCTTGCCAAATTGGGTCTAAAGCCTTTGCATTTAATCCCGCCACATTCCAGGTGAGGACTTTGCATAGTACTAGATCTGTATTAGGGGCAATGGACATAACCACGCCCCGATTCTCACTCCCCATCAAGCTGTTTCCGAGTGTGGGGGATGAGTTAACTATGGTCAAGGCTTCCGTGGCGGCATCCTTGCAAGAAGAGGTTGGACTAGTCCAGGTGCTCCGTTCCCCTGGGGAGCCCTGTATATGTCAGTCCACCCAATCTGGGATTGACAAGCAATCAAAGCGATTTGTAATTGGGAGGTACAAAGGATTGGATGGGCCATTTGGCGGCTGCTGATAGTAATAAGGTTGGGTGAGATGGGGACCGTAAAAGGGGCCGCCTTGACGTAGTCTACCTCCTCTACTCCTCACCAAGTTCCATCCCCCATCCCAGCCCTCCTCCCTGACAGGGGGTTGTGTGTCCCAGGGGAGGTTAGGCCTCTGTCTGGGTATGCGGTCGTGTGAACCTTTGAGCCAGCTCCAGCGATTATCCACTTGATTATAGGGGAGATAGAAATACGAAAGAGGTCTGGCGGTCACCTTACTCGCCTGATATCTTGGGGCCCCACTATTGCAGATAAAATCTACAACCTCCGGGTTCTCGAAAGTAACCACCACACAGTCCCCTGGCAGATTTTTTCTGTTGCATCCTACCCAAGGGGCCCTCTCTATCATTAAGATGTTGGTAGGTATGTTTGGAGGAAGGGGATAATTGTTAGCTAGCCAGTGGCATACTTTATTTTTGAGAGCCTGATATGATTCTTCTTCTGGCGAGCGAATTTCAGTGACTCCAGTGAGGATGACCACGTAGGGCGCGGCATCCGGGGGGAGATGAATGTTTCTACGCGCCATATCCTAGGGGGGAACATCAGAAACTGACCTGGTGCAACAGGAGCCGTGAGGGGAACGGCGGCGCTGCAGAACGCGCCACAGAAACGCCGGGAGGCAGCGCGACCAGCGCGAACAGCGGACCACAATCCCCAGCAGCCCCTGGGGCGGGTGCACGCCAGTGACGATTGAGGAGCGCCCGGAGGCGCCTGTAAAAGGCTGACCACCCCACTCGCCCCGCGAGTCGCGCGCGGGAGCCCCCCGGGAGAAGCCCGGGACAAGGGCGGGACAGTCTACGGCAAGACCAGGCAGGGCTGGGCCACCTATCGTACATCTCCTGCAAATATGGGTAAGCGTAAGAGCGGTGCTACTGCAGACGATGGTGGAAAAAAGGCTAAAGTGGCAAAACAATCTGACTCCATTCTGTCCTATCTCACTTCTGCGGTGGGGGCTTTAACTAAAGAAATTGCTACAGCACAGCAAGAACTGGGTTTAATAGCTAAGTCCCCCTCCTCAGCTATATCACCTGAAGCACAAGCCATCCCCTTAGAGCCTGACGTCATCATAACAAAACCCACAACTGCTACTGTTTCCACTTTACCTCAAGCTTGCGCATCCCAAACTTTGCTCCCTACTGTAAATCTGGACCCTTTGGGAACTTTAAAATCATCCTCGAAAAAACGTAAGAAGAGGGAGGCCCCCCCTCGAGTCACTCATGGGATGGAGGAGTCTCTAAAGGACCTTATCGAGGCTCTTTTCGAGGAACGGATTGAACCCCTTTTAGTGGGAATTGCAAAGGACATAGTAGACACTATGACCACATGTCTAGAAGGCTTGTTAAAAAAATGTGTCCTGATTGATGATATAGCAAAAAAATTTGGTAGCTTGCATCTTGGCGACAAAAAGGTCGTAGATTGTCACAGAGCACAACACCTACCTTTACCACTACCTGAGGCCACCTCCGAGCCCATGGAATCAGATATAGTAGGTTCACAGGTTCCCCAACCACCCATACCTATTACCCCACAGGAGGTCCCCTCAACATCAGGGGCAACTAATTACCTGGGAAGCAAGATTCATTTAAATCTGCCCCCTGCGGTAGTACCCTACGTAGCTGTTTTCCTAGGGGTGACCCCGCTAAGGGAAGGTGAGGAGGAGTCAACTCCCGCACTTATTGGAAAAGTAAAAAAATGGTGTGATGATTTAAGCAGCAGTGATTCAAATACATCCTCTAGTATCATAGCCGCAAGAAGGGTAGGATGGGTGGGAAAACGGGCTAAAAATGTGAAAGGTGATTGTGTGGTGATAAACTTCAACAACGACCATTGCCCGAGCACTTTGTTCTGGGATGGATCAGATATTAAGGAAAGTGATAGCCTCAGGGCAGTCCCATTAGGCTTCTTTTATCCCCCACAGCCCCATTTTAATTCACATAGGATGCCCCCCCCAATTACGGTCCCATGAGGGAATGGGTGGCAAACTGTAACTAGGAAAGTGAGCCGAAACCGACCAACGTACCATAACACAGGCCCTATTATGGATTTGGTTAATCGTTTTAATCCTTTAAGTGATATGAACACCAACGATTGACTACCTTTACCCCTAACATCACCTATAATAGCCACGCCTGAGAGGGTAACCCCCCTATCATGTACATTTATGACTTGGAACGTTGCAGGAATAAGAGCTAAAAGATCAGACCCTACTTGGACCCAATACATTTCTAAACATAAGGTCATAGCTCTGCAAGAAACGTGGGACACTTCACTTTCCTTTTACTTAGATGGATTCCTAAGTTTTACAATACCCGCCAGTACCAGTAATGCGGGGAGAGCAAAAGGGGGGCTTATTACATCCTTTTCATTAGATCTAGTAGGATCTTTTAATCCACTGAATTCAGGTTCTCCAAACATTCTAGCAATAGAATGGACAGTCTCCCCAAGCTGTATTATACTAGTAATTAATTTTTACAATGCTTGGGGTGGACCAAATGAATTTGAACATGTGCATTGTTTGGCGAACTTGATAAATAAATACAGTCAAAATTCACATACTCCCTTCGAAATTCTTTTAATGGGCGATTTTAATAGCCACAAATGTCATTTGCCTTGCCAATCACTAGATGCAGATTCTCCTGACGGAGCCTGCATTCCTCACTTTGAACACACCAAAATGGGGGAGTCACTTGACTTATTGTGTGCCAATCTTAATTTATACGAATCATTCAAAACTGCTATTAATGAGAAGGTCCCCACGTATAAAGGTACAACTAAGGGGACGATAATTGATTACATATTTATGTCCGTAGGCTTAATTTCAAAGGCAAGTGACTATAAAGTTACTGTCTCACACCATAGTGATCATAACCCTCTGTCAACTGCAATTCACTGGAGTGACTTATGGCGCAGGCAGGTGGATCAGCCCCGGGTTTGCGCCTTGACGGTGCCCAGTGATCAGGGCAGACGACTCAGATGGGGTATGGCCATGGAGGAACGGTTTATGGAAACCCTACTTCCCAAAATTGAGGGACCGATAGAAACTTGTCTAGACCAAACTGCCTCGAACCCTCAGGTTGTTGCAGCTTTTAATTGTATCTGTGCACAAACCGTCAGGGATCTTACAAAACCCAAATCTAAGTACCCCACAAAGCCCCACAAATGGTTTGATAGCAAATGTTCAAGGGCACATAGAGAACTGAAACTGGCTCTTAAGGCCAAGAAAAGGGATAAAGAATTAATCTCTAATTTAAGACGGGCCTATAAAACCAATGTGAGGGCAAGGAAAAATGAAATTAAGAACAATGCTTGGACTGATCTTCTCAATGTAGATGTTTTAAAAAACAGTAAACAGTTTTGGGAAATTATCAACCACTCCTTTTTTTCAGGGGAGAACAACCTGAACACAGATTGTGTAATTCCCGACGAGAGATGGGTACAGCATTTTAGTAAGATTTACGGGGGTGAACCATCAGTCTGCCCAAGTACCACTGAGGTGACTTTCTGTGCAGCCACAGTGGTAGTTACGGAAGAGCAGGTCCTTAAAGCCATTACGGATACCACAAAAAATAAGGCTCCAGGCCCGGATGGAGTCCCGGCAGACTTTTTTAAATATTGCCCAGTACTCTGGAGTAAAGTCTTGACCAGAGTGTTCAGAGCAGCAGCCGAAGGATGCCTACCTCAAACCTGGGCAACTTCCATAATAGTTCCCATTTTTAAGAAGGGAAATCGGGAGGACCCCGGGTGCTATCGCCCTATTTCCCTCATCGACTCTACTTTTAAAATCCTAGGTAGAGTCCTTTTGAATCAACTAAGGGAAAATATAGAACTGAATGGGGGACTCTCGAATATCCAATACGGCTTTTGTGAGAATAGGGGGACATTGGAACAATGTTCTAACCTCCACCTTCTAGTCTCCAGGTATACGGTGGCCGGGGAGGGGACAGTTTACCTGGCCTTCATGGACCTCTCCTCGGCCTTCGACCTGGTGAATAGAAGTAAACTATGGACCATCCTACTAGAGTTAGGTATAGAGGAGCCCTTGGTGGCATTTATGGCAAGGTTACATCAAGATCTCAAGGCAAAAATAAGAGTTACCAGGGACGGCAGGTGCACAGAAAGTTTTAAATCTGAAAAAGGGGTGCGCCAGGGTTGTATCCTGGCCCCCCTTCTTTTTACTATTTATATAAATGGTCTGGGGAAACACCTAGAAACAGGATTGGCGGATGTTCCACGTGTAGGAGGAGCTCAGATCCCAGCCCTCCTATACGCGGACGATGCCGTCCTGATAGCACAAACAGGGATTAGCCTACAGATTCTTCTGGACCGTTTTGGTTCCTTTATGGAGAATCTAGACTTGAAAATCAATGTCTCTAAGTCCCACACCATGATCATTGGTCGTAAAGTAAACATGTTGCAGAAAAAATCTTTTATTTGCAAAGGGGAGATCCTTTCTAGGGTCCCAGTTTTTCCTTATCTGGGAGTCCTTTTTGATCATGGGGGGGCCTGGGTTCCTCAGGTTAAAGCTAAAAGTCTCAGCTTAGCACGATCTTCATCAGCCTTGCTGGCCTTTACAAAACGATTGGGAGCAAAACCAATGGAGGCTGTGATTAAAATATATAATAGTAAGTGCGTTCCAATCGCTATGTATGGATCTGCGATTTGGGGCTACGCAGAGACGGCAAAAATTCAGAGGGTAGAAAACGGTATCATCAGGAATATTCTATCTGTCCCAGATTCCACACCTACCTTCTCTATTCATGAGGAAATAGGCTTACCATACATCTCTGATAAACTAAAATTAGCACCCCTCCTTTTCTGGGTCAAAACGTGGTTGAATCCCGAGCTGACGCTAAACCATGCCATCCTTAAGGACGTCATCGCAAGGGATAACGCCATGAGAATCCCCTGGCTAAAATTTATTAAATCTACTTTACTAATGCTGGGAAGACCGGAACTTTTTAATGACCCATCTAACATTAGGAGGGAGGATGTCAGGTGGATTAAGCAGATGTTTTTGGAGAGGGCCCGTATGGATAGAGAAGATTTGGAACTGAGGAAACCCATGGTGAGGGCACATATTGTTTTAACTACTTCGCCAACCATGGAACCCTACCTAAAAACTGTGACTAACCCTCTTCATAGACTCCTACTGACTAAATTCAGGATGAATTTAATCCATTACTCTTTAGGAAATTTTCCGGTGTGGTCAAAACCTGATGATGGCCCGCCATGCGGTTGTGATAATTTTTCAGTTCAAGACACCCTTCATTTTATATTTTTTTGTGACTTTTATAGCAGTGAAAGGAAGAAATATCTATTCCCTGTTTTGAAGGCAGCGGGCTTTACTCAAATAAGGCCAGCCTTAATCTTCCTCCAAACGTTAGCAGATACTTACACCATGTTTAGTGTTGCTTGCTATCTAACTGCGGCACTTAGAACTAGGAAGAAAAGACTACCCCAGATTGATCTGTTTTAACTCAAATTTGTTTTTAAAGGAAAACTTTTAATATTTGTAAATAGATTTGTACTTTTGCACGCAACAATCTGATGAAATGTAATCATTATGCAGAAAACCTTTTTGTAACGAGATCAAGTGATGCTTTTAAATACTGTATTGTGTTTGCTTTATGCCTTTTATGATTTTAACAAAAATCGAATAAAGAGTATTTTGACTGACTGACCTTAGCTTTTTCGTGTGTATCAAGTTTGGGGGCCTGAGATAATCCATCGCTGGGTGTGGGCTGAGGGGTTATATTGTTTTTAGAAGGAATCAGTGCTGTGTCTGTTTTCTTAGTTTGCTCTACTACAGTGGGTTTAGATTTAGAGCCAGCCTGATTTGAGGTGTTACTGGGTTTCTTAACCGTCATTTTATTAGTCTCCATCACTTTATTAACAACCACCGGGGTCTTAGCAGGTTTAGATAGATTAGTGACCTGGATGGGTTTATTATTTAAATTGAAGCTGGGAGCACTTATGTCCTTATGTATATTTTTTAAGACCGTTTCCAAGCAGCGTAATCTTGCCTCTATGGGTTCTAATAATGCTTTTAGCATGTTAAAGATTACTGTGTTATTTATACTTGAACCGGACTCATCCTGTGGTGGTGTTATTGATGGATTACCTGTGGATCCACTAAGTTGCAAAATTTCTTCTAGGCTTTGGTCAATTATGGTATCGTCTGGGAGACTCAGAAGTATACCGGGGTTATTGGAAAGTGAGCCCTCATTGGAGGTAGGCGGAGCGACTAGAGGTTTTTCAGTGTTAGGGAGATTGGGCAAAGTAATAGCCTTCTTTCCTTTCACAATAGATGATTTGCTGGTTTTACGTTTTTGCTTGGGAATTGCCCCTTCTAGTCGGGCCCTTTCTTTTGTGATGGCTGTAGGGTTACCGATGTTTGACTCACTACATTGCGTTCCACTCTCCGTCAGGATGTTAAGATTGGGTGAAGCCTCCAGATCCTGAACAATATTTGAGGCATCCAAATCCCCGTTGCCACCGGGATGATGTACTAGGGCCTGTACATCTGCCCTGGGAACAGTTTTTGGTGTCTGAGCCTGAGCAATAAGGCCAAGGGAGGAACGCTTGGCCATGGCCAGGTCTTGAGAGACTCTCCTGTCCATAAGTATTATCCCTTCGTCAATTAGTGCGTGTGTACGGGTGATGAAGTCGTCCAGGGTCCCTGTAAGCTTTTTTGCTCCTGCGGCCGCCATGCTTCTAGTTTCACGGCAGGACATAACCCGTGTATTCTAGATGAAATGACGGTTCGGAGCAATATATGCCCAGCCAAGATTTTTTGGCCAGTCCAGTCTCCTCGGGCCTCTGAGGGCCACAGAGGGCCCGCCCTTTGCCCGGGCTTAGCCCCGGGCGCTCCCGCGCGCTCCCGCGCTGCGCGGTTCTCCGCTTCTTATAGGCGTTGGTCTGATTAGGCTGGGCGGGGTGGTCAGGGAGAGCGGGCCAGGTGACTCGGCCTCAGGATTGCCGGGACTCCTGGGAGAGCGAGTCCCGGTTCCTGCGCTCGCAACCCTGTCTCACGCTCACTCGCCCAGCAAGTACCTCCACCTCCGGTTTCAGCGACGGCGATGCGGGACCCGCGAAGCGGGTTCCGCGAGTTGTGGCGTGGTCCTTCCTCTCACACAGCAGCAGGGCAAAGGTAAATTCGGCGTCCCCTTTGGTAATGGCAGGCTGATTCTTTTAAGGTGATGAGGCTGGGCGGGGCGGTCAGGGAGAGCGGGCCAGGTGACTCGGCCTCAGGATTGCCGGGACTCCTGGGAGAGCGAGTCCCGGTTCCTGCGCTCGCAACCCTGTCTCACGCTCACTCGCCCAGCAAGTACCTCCACCTCCGGTTTCAGCGACGGCGATGCGGGACCCGCGAAGCGGGTTCCGCGAGTTGTGGCGTGGTCCTTCCTCTCACACAGCAGCAGGGCAAAGGTAAATTAGGCGTCCCCTTTGGTAATGGCAGGCTGATTCTTTTAAGGTGATGAGGCTGGGCGGGGCGGTCAGGGAGAGCGGGCCAGGTGACTCGGCCTCAGGATTGCCGGGACTCCTGGGAGAGCGAGTCCCGGTTCCTGCGCTCACAACCCTGTCTCACGCTCACTCGCCCAGCAAGTACCTCCACCTCCGGTTTCAGCGACGGCGCTGCGGGACCCGCGAAGCGGGTTCCGCGAGTTGTGGCGTGGTCCTTCCTCTCACACAGCAGCAGGGCAAAGGTAAATTCGGCGTCTTTGTCATTTTTTTAGAACCCTTTGGTCCTGAGGAGAACCCCACCATTTAATAGGGGTTTGAAACGCGTCGACCGACCCAGTCCCGTATCTGGTTCACAACTGATGTTCCACATAGACTTTCCAACTATATACAAGAGATGTGGATACTCTCTTTGAACTTTTTATCTATTGAGACTTTATAAATTGGAAATTACGAAAGGATTGTTTCCATTGATTTACAACCAATACGTGGACCCATTGTGTTTGTTTTGTTTTATTTTGTCCCATTTAGGTCTTTGTGTGTGAATGTGTGTTGTATGACTGAATGGCCAAACATGTATAAAGTGTGTTAATGTTACATTGTGATTCATGTTTTTTTCATGTACATATTGTATATAAATCTGTTTGTATTTCCATGCACTAAAAAGTGTTATAATAAGTGAAAAAATTCAAAAAAACCAAAGAGAATAAATCTCGGATATGGCTATATTTCTAGCAGGTTGTTTTTGCTCTATTCAAAACAACGATTCCCGTAAAGTATTGATTGGTAAACTGAACCTCTCAGCATTGGTATTTGTTTTGTTATATAGATCCACTTTTTTTATCACTGCCACCCTCTGGTTCATCACTGCCACCCTCTGGTACACCACTGTCACCCTCTGGTTCAACACTGTCACCCTCTGGTTCATCACTGCCACCCTCTGGTTCATCACAGCACCCTCTGGTTCACCACTGCCACCCTCTGGTTGATCACTGTCACCCTCTGGTTCATCACAGCACCCTCTGGTTCACCACTGCCACCCTCTGGTTCATCACTGCCAACCACTGGCTCATAACTGTCACCCTCTGGTTCATCACTGCCACCCTCTGGTTCATCACTGCCACCCTCTGGTTCACCACTGCCACCCTCTGGTTCATCACTGCCACCCTCTGGTTCACCACTGCCACCCTCTGGTCGATCACTGCCATCCTCTGGTGGATCACTGTCATCCTTTGGTTAATCACAGCTCCCTCTGGTTCACCACTGCCACCCTCTGGATCATCACTGTCACCCTCCCTCTGGTTCATCACTGCCACCCTCTGATTCACCGCTGCCACCCTCTGGTTCATCACTGCCACCCTCTGGTTCATCACAGCAACCCCTGGTTCACCCCTGCCACCCTCTGGTTCATCACTGCCACCCTCTGGTTCATCACTGCCACCCTCTGGTTCACCACTGCCACCCCCTGATTCACCACTGCAATCCTCTGGTTCATCACAGCACCATCTTGTTCACCACTGCCACCCTCTGGTTCACCACTGTCACTCTCAGGTTCATCACTGTCACCCTTTGGTTCATCACTGCCACCTTCTGGTTCATCACAGCACCCTCTGGTTCACCACTGCCACCCTCTGGTTCATCACTGTCACCTCTGGTTCATTACTGCCACCCTCTGGTTCATCAATGCCAGCCTCTGGTTCACCACTGCCACCCTCAATTTCATCACTGCCACCCTCTGGTTCACCACTGCCACCCTCTGGTTGATCACTGCCGTCCTCTGGTTCACCACTGCCACCCTCTGGTTGATCACTGCCATCCTCTGGTGGATCACTGCCATCCTCTGGTTCATCACAGCTCCATCTGGTTCACCACTGCCACCCTCTGGATCATCCCTGTCACCCTCTGGTTCATCACTGCCACCCTCTGATTCACCACTGCCACCCTCTGGTTCATCACTGCCACCCTCTGGTTCATCACAGCACCCTCTGGTTCACCCCTGCCACCCTCTGATTCATCACTGCCACCCTCTGGTTCACCACTGCCACCCTCTGGTTCACCACTGCCACCCTCTGGTTCATCAGAGCACCATCTGGTTCACCACTGCCTCCCTCTGGTTCACCACTGTCACTCTCAGGTTCATCACTGTCACCCTTTGGTTCATCACTGCCACCCTCTGGTTCATCACTGCACCCTCTGGTTCACCATTGCCAACCTCTGGTTCATCACTGTCACCTCTGGTTCATCACTGCCACCCTCTGGTTCATCAATGCCAGGCTCTGGTTCAGCACTGCCACCCTCAATTTCATCACTGCCACCCTCTGGCTCACCACTGCCACCCTCTGGTTGATCACTGCCATCCTCTGGTTCATCACAGCACCCTCTGGTTCACCACTGCCACCCTCTGGTTCATCACTGCCACCCTCTGGTTCATCACAGCTCCCTCCGGTTCACCACTGCCACCCTCTGGTTCATCACTGCCATCCTCTGGATCATTACAGCACCCTCTGGTTCACCACTGCCACCCTCTGGTTCATCACTGCCACCCTCTAATTCATCACTGCCACCCTCTGGTTCACCACTGCCACCCTCTGGATCATCACTGTCACCCTCTGGTTCATCACAGCACCATCTTGTTCACCACTGCCACCCTCTGGTTCATCACTGTCACCTCTGGTTCATCACTGCCACCCTCTGGTTCATCAATGCCAGCCTCTGGTTCACCACTGCCACCCTCAATTTCATCACTGCCACCCTCTGGTTCACCACTGCCACCCTCTGGTTGATCACTGCCATCCTCTGGTTCACCACTGCCACCCTCTGGTTGATCACTGCCATCCTCTGGTGGATCACTGCCATCCTCTGGTTCATCACAGCTCCCTCTGGTTCACCACTGCCACCCTCCGGATCATCCCTGTCACCCTCTGGTTCATCACTGCCACCCTCTGATTCACCACTGCCACCCTCTGGTTCATCACTGCTACCCTTTGGTTCATCACAGCACCCTCTGGTTCACCCCTGCCACCCTCTGGTTCATCACTGCCACCCTCTGGTTCATCACTGCCACCCTCTGGTTCACCACTGCCACCCTCTGGTTCACCACTGCCACCCTCTGGTTCATCACAGCACCATCTGGTTCACCACTGCCACCCTCTGGTTCACCACTGTCACTCTCTGGTTCATCACTGTCACCCTTTGGTTCATCACTGCCACCCTCTGGTTCATCACAGCACCCTCTGTTTCACCACTGCCACCCTCTGGTTCATCACTGTCACCTCTGGTTCATCACTGCCACCCTCTGGTTCATCAATGCCAGTCTCTGGTTCACCACTGCCACCCTCAATTTCATCACTGCCACCCTCTGGTTCACCACTGCCACCCTCTGGTTGATCACTGCCATCCTCTGGTTCATCACAGCACCCTCTGGTTCACCACTGCCACCCTCTGGTTCATCACTGCAACCCTCTGGTTCATCACAGCTCCCTCCGGTTCACCACTGCCACCCTCTGGTTCACCACTGCCATCCTCTGGATCATTACAGCACCCTCTGGTTCACCACTGCCACCCTCTGGTTCATCACTGCCACCCTCTAATTCATCACTGCCACCCTCTGATTCACCACTGCCACCCTCTGGATCATCACTGTCACCCTCCGGTTCATCACTGCCGCCCTCCAGCTCATCACTGACGCCCTCCGGTTCACCACTGCCACCCTCTGGTTCATCACTGCCACCCTCTGGTTCACCATTGCCACCCTCTGGTTCACCATGTCACCCTCTGGTCCATCACTGCCACCCTCTGGCTCATCACAGCACCCTCTGGTTCACCACTGCCACCCTCCGGTTCATAACTGTCACCCTCTGGTTCATCACTGCCACCCTCTGGTTCATCACTGCCACCCTCTGGTTCATCACAGCACCTTCTGGTTCACCATTTCCACCCTCTGGTTCACCACTGCCACCCTCTAGTTCACCACTCTCTGGTTCACCACTGCTACCCTCTGGTTTATCACATTACCCTCTGGTTCACAACTGCACCTTCTGGTTCATCACAGCACCCTCTGGTTCACCACTGTAGATTATTGGGAGAAAGCACACCTGCCCATCCTCAACTGGGGGCAGGTTAATGTTTTACTGAATTTGAGCTTCAAGTCCGGCACCTGCTTCCTTATCTGTAAGTGCTTCCTGTTGTGGTTTAATTTTTGTGACAGCCTGGAGCATTGTGCCATACTTCTAACTATTCTCTTACCCTGCTTCGAGGGTCAGAGCAGGGTCGGAGAATAGTTGCAAGTAGGCAACAACTCTGGAGGCCCCGCTCAGGAAGCACTTACAGGGTTACAGCAGGTGCCAAGATGAAGTTAATTTCTTTGTAACCATTTTGTAAATGGTTACAAAGAAATTAGCTTCAACTTGGGCACCTGCTGTAACCCTGTAAGTGCTTCATGTACTTCAGTTTTTGAAAATCCGTCCCGCACGCGATTTCGCGGATTTTTCTGCAATTTCGCGAGATTCACAGACCGCAAAATTGCAGAAAATCCGCAAATTCCGCGAACGGATCGGATTTTACGCCCATGCTTACTTTGGATGTTCCTGAAGTGGAATTCTTGCAGAGTGTTTTTCTGTTTCTTCTTTGGATCTTTCTGAACTGAAAGTATAAGGAAATCAGTATAGGTTATTTCCAGAGTCATGGAGTAGCCTATTTCCTAATTCTGACCCAGCCCCCGTTTTTGGCATTTTTTGTCTTTTCTTACTTATCATGTCTACGGGAATATTTATTGGGTTTTTCCCTAGAATGACAGGATATTTATATTTTTGTTATGTGGGTCGAGTGGATATTATGGTGGCATTCAGTAAGGTGGGTAGCATATACTTTTGATGCTTAGGTATCTGGTTTCACCTACCTACAGTTAATGCACAGTACTTTCCACTTTCAGTGGACACAACAGTGTCATTTGAATATCTGCATATTTACACCTTCGGTTGCAGTAGAAGAGGGATGTTCTTCAGGTACATTATGTCTACACGTATGTTCAATTATTGTTTATTGTTACCCCTATAGGTAGAACACTCATTATATGATGATTACACTTAGGGAGTCCCTGCAATCAACCTTATGAGAACGCTGTGGCAGAAGTGCCTTTCGTGACCGACTCCTTCTCCCTTTCCTTGTTTTGTTTTCCCCTCTTCTCCACATTTGCTTCCTCGGCTTTGACCTTGTTAGGGTGATCTGGTGGGTGAAGGAAGTTGTGATCCAGCATCGGTTCTGCCACCTCGCCTCCGCAGAAACACCCGGTGAGTCCGACAGTATGAAGGCAGCACTTACCCGCCAGTCAGCCAAAAATGGTAAGTTGCCCTCAGCACATTTGCAACAAATCTGGCTAAATTGATGGTCACATAGAGTGTCAACCCGTAAGTGTCTCTGACTAAAGCAGCATACCAGCTGAGAGACAATCTGATCTCCCAGCATGGCTTGCTCCTAGGGCAGCAGAGGAGGTTTGATGAAAATCTTTTCTTTGCTAGGATTCACCACCATCAATCAGCAGATGTAGGTGAGCAGCCCCATTAAAAGTGCTGAGAGTGGCTAGGCATAGGAGTCTGTGCCAAGTGGCTTGGTGAGCGACAGCCCCACCCAATTAACAGTTTAGAGAATAGGTAGCCCGATCGACACTGAGAAACCCCAGAGCTACATGGTACAATAAGTAACATTAGCACAACTAGAAAAAAACATGTAAAGCTATCAATCAATCATATCATTTGTAAAGCGCACTACTCACCCGTGAGGGTCTCAAGGCGCTGGGGTGGGGAATGCTGCTACTGCTCGAAAAGCCAGGTCTTGGGGAGTTTTCTGAAGGTCAGCAGGTCTTGGGTCTGCCGTAGGTGGATGGGGAGGGTGTTCCAGGTCTTTTCGGCAAGGTGGGAGAATGATCTGCCACCTGAGGTTGCTCTTCGGAAGCGGGGGACTGTAGCGGGGGCGAGGTCGGCGGAGCAGAGCTGGCGGGTGGGGTTGTAGAAACTGAGTTGTCTGTTGAGGTACGTTGGCCCGGTGTTCTTGAGTGCCTTATGTGCGTGGGTGAGAAGCTTGAAGGTTATTCTCTTGTTGACCGGGAGCCAGTGCAGGTCTCTCAGGTGGAGTGTGGTGTGGCTGCGGCAAGGGATGTCAAGGATCAGGCGTGCAGAGGCGTTCTGGATGCATTGGGGCAGTCTCATGAGTTTGGCCGAGGCTCCTGCATAGAGGGCGTTTCCATAGTCCAACCTACTGCTGACAAGGGCCTGGGTTACTGTTCTTCTCGTTTCACTGGGGATCCACTTGTAGATCCTACGGAGCATGCGGAGGGTGTTGAAGCAGGAGGAGGATACGGCGTTGACCTGTTTAGTCATGGAGAAGGTGGAGTCGAGGATGACCCCTAGGTTGCGTGAGTGGTTGGTGGGTGTTGGAGCGGTTCCCAGCTATCCTAAACAGATATGCAATAAGTATATCTATAATTATGCTTCATTGGACAGTGAAGTAACAACATGGACCTCATAAACGGAGTTACTTGTTGAAAGAACTGAGTTAAGGCAGCGGACTGCATGGTCAGTGTAGGTGGTAGGGGGAATGTCCCTTCTCCTCTCCAACCGAGTATTTTAAGATGCTGAGCGGAGAGAAAGTACCACTATGAGCAGTGAGAGAGGCTCAGCAAGGGAATCCATGTGACATGACCCTGTATGTGCAGCCCTGACATGCCAATTGGATAGAGAGGAGAAAGATGTTGCAGGGAGAGCAAGGAAACGCAGGCCTGGCACCAAAACAAGCAATGTATTTTAGCATAAATAGAAAAAATGTAAGATTTCCACAGGGCCTTTCAGCAAGTTAACGCTCAGATAGATATAGAAGCAATGAAATGCTCAGAGTAGTTAATGACTGTAAGACAAGCTGATCTCTCGAAATAGCAGTAGGGACTCCCAATGCTGGAAGTCTAGGGAATGCCACGTCTAAGATGCTAAGTCGGGTACACTATATTTTCAGAGTTCTTTAGGGTGGAATTTTTATGTGGAAATGACAAAAAAATGTCAGGTTATTTATTTAAGCAGGTTCTGTGTGATGTTGACAGAGATATTCTTGCAAGCACTAGGAGTAACTGATGAGTTGCATTAGAGAAGGCTAAGAACATGAAATAATATCTGAAGCATCTTAAATTGCTTTTTGAGAATGTTTTCCTTTTGAATGAACCGTGAAAGAAAGACAAAGTTTTATTTTAATATCTGATTGTTGTAATTTGTACGAAGCTTGCATGGCGATGGAGGAATAATGAATAGATATTTAGCCAATAACAAACTTATTACTTCAGTTTCTGCCCTTCACAGTAACCGTGTTATCCAGGCAGTGAATATGTCAACAGACTAGAGCATACGGTAGTTTTACTGAGTAATGTATACATTAGAAACACATTACTGTCAGAGATATACGTAAATAAATGCCTATGTCTTTACATTTCTGTGACTAGAATATTGCATTGTGTTTAAAAGACTAACAAATGGAATTACATGAACTAGAAAAGCAATATATTATTCAAAACTCAATATAAAAATGATTATTAGCTGCCCATATTTAAACTTATCATTTACTGCTAAGTAGTGCAGATGCTAATAAGACTACATCGTAGCTTGTTCTGAGACTGTGTAATATTTAGGATAAAATACTTTCTGCCATCATTATAATGATATTGGAAGTTTCTGCAGAGTTCCATGACAGTATTTCATTACTCCTTTTTGGCCACAAACTCCGCCATATTCATCACTCCTCCTTGTGTCTCCTATTGTTGGTTATCGTCCCCTCCTTGTAAATTGTTTATGTATCCCCCATTTATCCCTCCTACTAATTTCTTTTCATGTGTATACCCGGGTACATTTTGTGTATCTCCCTCCTTGCCCCGTTCTCTGGATTCCGCTTGTCAAATTCCTAGACTACTCATCTGTACATTGTGCATATGTATGTCGTTTCATCTCAAATTGTCTCCACCTTCGCATTGGACTTTTCCTCATAGCTTATCAGTTTGTGTTTTTGCACTTTGTGCCTGTAATTAATTTGTTTCTATCTGAAGCGATCTATTTCTCCTGGGCCTTACTCAGATTGAACAAAAGATTATAAATAAAATATAGTGAAATATATTGAAACTATGCAAAAGGCCAAAATCTCCTAGGGCTAGGCGTAGTTCATGAAGTAGCGCTAGGCGTAGCTACGCGAAGTGCATTTCGCACTACGAGAGCTACACGAAGCACTACAAGAACTGCGTAGTAACCTGTTAGCACTGTGCAAGATGCCATTTTCAATGATTGCACAGTGCGGACAAGCATCCGGCACTGTGGAATCATTGAAAACGGCGTCTTGCACAGTGCGAGCTGTAGTTTTCTGCCGCTCAAGTAGATTTTTACTCGAGCGGCAGCTTTCTCAACGTGGACTGGTAGTTTCTCATTGTGAGTGGTCGCGAGCATACGCGACCACTTGCAATGAGAAACCTTACCTCCCCGCATTGAGAATCTTGCCAGGAGGTTTATTTTCCACGCTTGCGATCGGCAACTTGATGTTGCTGATCGCGAACGAGGAAAAAGTCTCACCAGGATGTCATTTTACTTGCTCGCAGTCGCCAACTTGGCGTTGAGGACCGCGACCAAGCAAAAAATGACCGCTGCATAACGCTACGCTATGCGTGTTTGCACTGTGCTACGTGTAGTTCGCGTGGTGCGAAGTAGCACAAACTTCGCAAACTACGCAAGTGTAGCGTAGTGCTTTGCCCAGGGTTAATACCAAGTTGATTTGGAACATTCTGCTTACACATGGTAGGTGGTATTTTATTCAGTATACTACATGGTGACACATACTATGGACGTCCAACAAAAACCCTCTGTTAAATTCTTTGGATATTGCTTTTTCGTAGGAAAGCCATCTTCTAGCTGCACATATGCAGTTTGCAATTTGAATTTGTACTGTGAAAATATGCACTGTGCAACTTCCAATATCCTTATAATAATCGTAGGGGGTACTTTATCCTAAATATTACAAAGTCTCAGAACAAACAACGATGTAGTCATTTTAGCATCTGCATTACTTAACAGGGAATGATAAGTGTGAATATGTGCAGCTAATATTCATTTATCTATTGAGTTTTGAATAAAATGTTGCTTTATCTAGTTGATGTCTTTTCCTTTGTACTGTAAAAATAAATGTGCCATGTGCAGCTTCTGATATTTTTTGCAGACAAGCACTTTTAGTACTTGATTCCAAATTCACCTCCCGACTCGGAATTTAGTCAGTCTATGTTTCAGCAATAATCAATTTATAGTAAGTCACTTTCAAACCAGAGTGTGTGGTAACCAGCAGGCTGATATGCTACCATTACCTAGCAGGGTGTTTTACCTCAATATCGATAATTGAATGGAGTCCACATCCAACATCAAATGCAGTATATCTGCTTCCATAATCTTGCCAAAGTACATTCATGGGGATTAGTATAGATTTTATATTGCTTACTCCACATCAATTTACAATGACAATGTATGTGGTTTATAAATCGTCAAGCATATATGTTGCATGAATTGAAAATGACTAAATGTTTATACTGCTGAAGAAATCCCCATGGCTTGTAAGATATACTTGATAGCATACATTATCCTACCTAAAACCAACAAGATTATGGATAAGCTCCTCCGCTGGTGCTGTGCTGCCATGATTGTGCCTGCCCACACACCCGCTCACCTGCACGTCACAAGCCATGATGGCCTGGATGGCACTGAGCGCTGCAACCACGTTGTTCCCAGTAGACTTGTTGCAGTAAGAGAGCCGTTGCTATCCCCGCTCCAACATTCTAACATCGGGGGTCTGCGGAAAGTGCTGCCGTTGTTTTTGCCCTCTGCTGTTGCTCCCAGGACACAATTGTTTACACTAGGACTCGCTGGTCATACTCGCCCCACATGTAAAAAAAACTTGCTCTCAGTTCAGTCCCTGTTGATGTCCCGCTGCAGCTGCCACTGTGCTCGACCCATGAGGGGAGCCAGGTGACTACAAGTGCATGACAGGGTGGCAGACAGTCCCCTTGTGGGTTTGGGAGGTTGAGGTCACTGCAGGGGGAGGGCCAGGGGGAGCTGGTGTTGGGTCTGTGCTTGTTAAAGACTCTGAGGCTCCTACTATCAAGTGAGATAAACCTTCCGGATGCTGCTGCAGCAGCGAGGCGTGCACAACTTCACTCAAGTTACTTTCTGGTCACCGGGAAGCTTTCAGGCTTGGAGTTTTTGAGCTCTGAACCCTGAGTCTGGATCCAAAAGACAGTTTTTGAGCTATATAGTCACTTCTTTCAAGCACTCGACAAGTGTTCCGTAGTCTGTGTAGGCTGCTGTTGGTGGAGGCGGCAGCCATCACTAGTTCTCACTGTCAGCAGGGGAGGAGGTAAGTGGTTGTCATCGATTTGTGCTGTATCTTTGCTTTTCACAAACACATACTGGCCTAATTGTTCTGTTACTTTGCTTTGCGGTAGCACTGTTTTTTCATTCCGGTGTTGCTATTTGGACCACAGTTCTATATCCCAAGGCACTATTCTAATACCACGGGCAAAAGAAAAGCACCAGGAGGACCTGTCATTTTACCCCCCTCATAAAACAACCAACTGTGATAAGATGGCCATGGGGGTCATTTCCACCGAAATTGCACTGACAGAGAGAAGACTGTCTTTGGGAGTGGGTTCTCCTCTTTCCGGCCTTTACTCGCTAAAGGGAAAGGATAGCGATACCCCACCTTCTTTGTGGGACAACAGAGTAGCAGTTGGGGGCACAGGGAATACCAGTGAAAGAATTTCATCCACCCCGATGCAGAAAGTAAGCACTGTAATTAGTAAGATCATCCCAAATAAAGCCCCCGGGCTGGATAAGATTTCAGGAGATCTGTACCTAAGTGAGACTTATGTCTAGTGCCCTTATTTCACTTTACATTTTAATGCCATCTTGTTAAGAGCACCAATCCCCCAACTCGGGCGGTGTCTGTCTGAGAATATACCAATACATAAGAAAGGTCTCCCATCAAAACCATCCAATTATATGTCTATACGCCTAATTGACACCTTGCAGGAGTTGTTCAGTAGAATACTACTTGAAAGGGTACAAGAATGGATGCCCTTACAAAGAGATTCTAACTCCATTACAGGCTTTCTTCCAGGAATGTTCCAGTACCGTTGATCAGTTCTTTCAACTCTAATTTATATTCTTGAAAACGGTGGTCTTGAGAGGAAGTTGGCTCTATGTTGTATTTGTTGACCTGTGGTTTGCATTCAACTTGATCCCTTGGTCCGCACTCAGGCAGGTTCTCGCAAAAATGGGTGTACCCAATGAGCTCCTAGCTATCTTTATGAAACTCTACAAGCATAAAAATGCTCAGACCCGATATGGCCAACTGGGCGAGCTGATGGACCCATATCCTGTAAACTAAGCATGGGCGAATTTTGCGAATTCGCAATCCGCGAATTGGCGGATTTGCGAATTCGCAATCTGCAAAATTCGCGAATTCGTGCGAATTTGCGGATTTTTTTATTTTTGCATGTTCGCCGGTGTTCGCGGGGCGTTGCGTGTTCGCGGGTGTTCGTAGGGCGCTTTGCGTTTTCGCTGGTTTTTTTTTTTTTGCCTTGTTAATCACTGCCACCCTCTTGTTTTTTATGCCCTTCTGCCCTCTGTACCACTCGTTGCTGTGCCCTTCTGCCCTCTGCCCCACTCATTTTTTGTCCCCTTCTGCCCTCTGTCCCACTTTTGTGCCCTTCTTCCCTCAGCCCCGCTTAGAATGGCATCGGCAAGCTGCCAGCGCCATTCTAAAATAGCTGCAATGAGCTTCAACAGGAAGCACTAATAGATAAAGTAAAGCAGGTGCTCGAGTTGAAGGTCAAATTAAGTTACACAATCATTAATCACCCCAAGTTTGGGGTGATTAATGATTGTGGAACCCACAAGGACGCCTGCTTTTGCTGCTGACCACGGACTTTTCACCACAGCTAGCGGAACCCGCTTCGCGGGTCCCGCGTCGCAGGAGGGGGTAAACCGAGGCTGTGCTCTGTTCTCTGCTGGGCGGTGAGTGTGCGACAGGGCTGTGAGCTGCAACCCGGACTCAGTCTCCCAGGAGTCCCGGGTTGCCCAGGCCGTTCCAGCTGGCCCGCTCTCCCTGACCGCCCCGCCCAGCCCCACCCGCCTCATAATCGGCAGTGATCTCCATCTGCCTTGGGACCCACAAGGACGCCTGCTTTGCTGCTGACCACGGACTTTTCACCACAGCTAGCGGAACCCGCTTCGCGGGTCCCGCGTCGCAGGAGGGGGTAAACCGAGGCTGTGCTCTGTTCTCTGCTGGGCGGTGAGTGTGCAACAGGGCTGCGAGCTGCAACCCGGACTCAGTCTCCCAGGAGTCCCGGGTTGCCCAGGCCGTTCCAGCTGGCCCGCTCTCCCTGACCGCCCCGCCCAGCCCCACCCGCCTCATAATCGGCAGTGATCTCCATCTGCCTTGGGACCCACAAGGACGCCTGCTTTTGCTGCTGACCACGGACTTTTCACCACAGCTAGCGGAACCCGCTTCGCGGGTCCCGTGTCGCAGGAGGGGGTAAACCGAGGCTGTGCTCTGTTCTCTGCTGGGCGGTGAGTGTGCGACAGGGCTGCGAGCTGTAACCCGGACTCAGTCTCCCAGGAGTCCCGGGTTGCCCAGGCCGTTCCAGCTGGCCCGCTCTCCCTGACCGCCCCGCCCAGCCCCACCCGCCTCATAATCGGGCTCCTCCCCTTACTCTACCGTCAGTACATTTTCATCTGAGTGTTCAGCTGCGCGGGAGCGCGCGGGAGGGCACCGGGAGAAGCCCGGGACAAGGGCGGGACTGTGGCCGTCAGGGGCCGAAGGAGGCCGGGCTGGGCCAGACCCCTATCACTTGCAGTCCGGTGGCCAGTGTCTTGCCACAAGTTGGATATGGCGACAGAAGAGGAAACTCCGGGGAAAAAAGGTAGATTAGGCAATGGGTCATTGGAGAATTATTTTCCTAAGAAGAGCGATGGTGAAAAGGATTCTATCCTAGCAGAGCGTAGGGCAGAGCGGCGCCGCTCAGTTGAGAATATGAAACATAGACCCCTCACTGATAGTTCTCTGCTTGTATTGAACCGGGAGGGGGGTTCTGTAGACTTGAGTGAGGATAACGTTAGTCAAGACGGCGTTCCTCTATTGTTCCGTGATTTTGTATCCACACCCTGTTTGCCCTTGGATAATATTATAATCGTTTCTCCTACCCCTAGTCCTAGTCGCGTCATTGTCACATCTAAATCTAGGAAACAGAAACCTAAGCTTTCACTTGCGGCCCAGATCCACCGTCCACCTCCTAGTAAAAAAAGGAGGAAACAAAGGGTGGCACCAGGTAAAGCCAAAACCCCGTATACTGATTTTGGTAAAGGGGCAAAAAACCCCATTGTAACTGAGATTACCCCAGTAGTGGAACAGGATTGTACACCAGTAGTAGTACCTCCATTGGTTCACAGTCCATCTGAAGTAGCTATACAGGTTGTGGCTCCTGATAGCAACTCTAGAGCTACTGCAGCTGTTACTCCACCTCCCCCCACATTGATAGGGAACTTGGAGTTTTTGTTGAGATCTCTCCTTTTACCTATTAATGAGTCCATTAAAAAGGTGGAAATTAGACTGACCATACTGGAAGCTGCCATAACTAGCATGGCTACTCTCACTAAAGCCAAAGGGAGTGGGGTGGTGCATTCTACACCCTCGATAGGACCCCCTCCTACCACAGCTCAAAAAAATCTATCCGTCCCTGTTCCGGCCAAGCAAACTCGACAGCCCCAGGGTAGAGTTGACCTTCCCCCCCAAAATACATCGCCTCCTAAACAATTAAAGACACCAGCTATTGAATTGGGTGATGCCCCAAATAAATCAATTCTAAAGGCCCCGACGAGTAACAACCAGAACGTCCAAGGGGAAGGTAGAAATAATAGAATACCTCATAAAAAGGTCCCACAAGTAGAGATCCCTCCAGAAGCAGTGCCCTTTGTGGTGATCTTAACTCGGGTCCCTCAGTTAACAGAAAATAAGAAGGAGGGGTATGTTGACCTCAAGAATAAAATCATTCACTGGTTGAGGACGCATAGGCCGATAGCGCCTAATATAGATGGGGACATAGTTCATGTTAGACGGATCAACTGGCTGGGGAGTAGAACAAAAAATATAGAGGGGGACCTAGTGGTGGTCAATTTCAGAGATCCTTGGGCTGTTGATTATATCTTAAACTGGCCACCAGGAAATGGGGAAACCTGTATTACCCCTCGGGCTTTAACATACTTTTATCCCAGGTCAGAGGCTACCCCTTTTAAATATTCAAACAAATTACAGTCCTATAGGCCACCTCTTACACTGCCCTACAACAACAACTATCCCCAGTATGGGCATCAGTTTGCCTTGGTGCCTGACCAGCATCCTGCCTGGTCTATGGTTCCTTATAGACACATGATGAACCATGGTCCTAGGATGAATCATCTGAGACCCTTTACCCCGTTGGACACTTACAATCGGTTTTCTCAGCTATCTGGGCTGGAAGACTGTGATTGAAGTTCGGGGCCCGGGGGGGGAATAAGTGAACTCCCCGGGGAGGAGACCCCACGACTACTTTGTGGTAGTATAGATACAGGAGAAGTCAGTCCACTTACAGCCCGAATGGTTACTACCAATAACATTACTGAGGATTCTATGTTAGCTGGGCCTTTGACTAGTATGGCTGGTTGTCCTGCAACCCCTATTCCCTTGGCACAGGAGGGGGGGAGCCTTATGACCAGGGTGGATAATGAGGGTGTGAATGGGGGGGGGGTACACTACAGTGCCTAAAGGACGGCGGGTAATAAACCTCCTTTCTTGGAACATCGCGGGGCTAAAGAGGAAGTTAGAAATTCCAGAGTGGCACACGTTCATTGAGAGGTTTGATGTTTGCCTGTTTCAGGAAACTTGGAGTCTATTACCGTTACATAAATCGGGGTATAACACCTACTTTTTGCCCGCAGTAAGTAAGGGAAAGGGTAGACCAGCGGGTGGCCTCATGGTCTGGATTAAAATAGAACTGGACTGGGTGGTCACACGCCACAACGTGGAGTGTAATGATATACTCCACCTCTCGTCAAGAGGAAGGGTGGAGGGTAGTAGGCTTGACCTTTTCAATGTTTACGCTAGAGGGGCACCTGGGGATTCTTCCTCCTTGACCTTAACAGCTCTGGACTCCGCCCTAGCTAATTGCCCCTCTTCAGCAAAAATCCTCGTGGGGGGTGATTTTAATTGTACGTTTGAACCCCTCCTCGGAGATGACCCCTTGGGTATTGAAGAGGAGGATTCAAAATGGTCTATCCCAACTTTATCCCTGCCCCCCATTAGGAAATGGTCAGCTAGGGCTATTCAAATCAATGCACTGACTAGGGACCACAAGCTAAGAGCCCTTAACGGCAGGACTATATCCGATCAGGTAGGGGCACTGACCTTCAATAGACTTACTGGGCCGTCCCGAATTGACTACATCCTAATGGATGTTAGTTTTTGGGCAGACCTTATTTATATGGAGGTCTTTCCAAGTCAGGATAGTGACCACAATCCCCTGTGTTGCAAGTTTAATTGGGGTACTTTTAAAGACAGGCGGGCGAATGTCACCTTAAAAACATCTAAAGAGATTATCCCATATAACAACAATCGCAGACTGAAATGGGATAAGGCTAATCTTAAGGAGGATGATTTAGGAATCATTAAATCTCTGGTAGAGGGCTTGTCTTCTGATTTGGAGGTCTGGGTCGGTGAAAACCGGATTAACAGTCCCCAATACCCCTCCCTTGACTCAGTCTATAAAGCCACAATAGATCATGTTGGTCAATTTTTTATCTCAAAAGGGAAAAGTAACAGGGGTACTGTTACACCCCCCACTCTTAATAAACCGTGGTATACAGATCAGTGTAAGGGCAAAAGAAAAAATCTGACAAAAGCCCTGATTTCGGGGGATCCTCTGCTGGTTAGAGTGGCCAGGAAGGATTACCTGAAAACATTATCACTGGCCAAACGGGAGTGGGAGGAACAGCATTGGCAGGAGCTCTCCAATGCTGTGAGCAGTAGGAACCCGAACCTTTTTTGGGATCTGATCAATAGAACTAGACAGAGGAAATCGCAACCATTGGCTGCACATATAACTAGTCAGCAATGGTTTGCTCATTTCTCATCCCTATATGGAGGTATGGAGGAAACAGCTAGCCCTGGGGCAGATAGTTTGGGTGATGGGGATTCCTTAGGGGAGGACGCCCTTCTATTTACGACCATAGAGGTAGTGATGGCGATCAGACACCTAACCCCTAAGAAAGCAGCCGGGCAGGATGGGATTCCTGGAGATCTGTTGATAGCGGAGCCACAGGCTTGGGCCAAATTAATTGCCACATTAATGAATTTGATCAACAGGGGTCATCAGGTACCAGATTCTTGGAAAGGGGCTGAGGTAGTAACTGTGTTTAAGAAGGGGGCAAGAGATAACCCTGCGAACTACAGACTTATCAGTTTGATAGATATAATTCAGAAAGTGGTCGGCAGGGTCATCATTTCAAGAGTAGGAGATTGGATGGAGGAGGCCAGTATTCTCTCCCCCTTACAAGCGGGTTTTAGAAGGAAGGTAGGCACGATGGACCAGGTCTTTCGCTTTTTTGCTATCTATTGGAAGGCAGTTACCATCAAGAAAGGCAGTTTATACATGGCCTTCATAGATCTCAAGACGGCGTTCGACCTGGTCCCCCGTGCAAAATTATGGGAGATACTAGGAGAGATGGGATTTCCCAGTGGTCTTCTGAACCTAATCGTAAAGCTCCACGAGGGGAATTACGCGAGGGTTAGATGGGGATCCCAGGGACAACTAACAGATAGGGTCCCCGTGCGGAGAGGAGTACGCCAGGGCTGTGTTATGGCTCCGACCCTTTTCTCCCTATTTGTAAATGGAGTGGTGGACCATCTGAAGGGGGAGGAGGCGGATGCCCCATCCATGGCGGGGGAAAGAATCCCCACTTTACTCTTCGCCGATGACACCTTATTAATCTCCAAATCCCCAGTTGGTCTGCAAAAACTCTTGAATCGGTTTAGCTCCTTCTGTACCATCCGAGGCTTGACCATCAATACATCGAAAACCAAATTGATGGCACTCTCCCCCTCTAAAAGATTTAAAAATAACTTCCTGCTCAATGGTGTTCCTTTGGAGTTGGTTGAGTCTTTTGACTATCTTGGTGTCCGGATAAACAGTCGCATGACCTGGAAGGACCATTTGTCCAAAATGTTACTCAGTCACCAAAGAGTATCTGGGGTGACGTTGAGGGAGCTCCGTGAATGAAGTAGTAAACCTGTTTCTCCAGCCATGGCCATCTACGAGGGTCAGATTCTTCCTGCGGCATTATATGGCTCCGAACTTTGGGGGTTCGAAAACGTTTCAGATCTGTCGACAGCGGAAAACAATTTTTTAAGGAAGGTGGTGGCTCTTCCTGCTTCCACCCCACTGATTCCCCTGAGACTAGATCTGGGCAGAAGAGCACTAAAGGACTTGGTAAGGCTACGCCCGTTGCTCTTCTGGTCTCGTTTAAGAAGAACCGAGGAGCTTGTAAAATATGCGGAAGGGTTGGACGATCTTCTTTTGCTGGACACGGGTAAAAAAATAGGATGGTTGAACAAATTGAAAGACCTGGCTCTCAACTTGGGACTAAGAGAGGCATGGGAGTCACAATCGCCGCCACCCAAGGATGTGATCAAAAAACTATATTGGGACTGGGTACAGAGTAATGCTCTGAGGGTTACGAATGGGGGCTCACTCACGGACCAATTTTTGTTATTTAAATGTGTGAGAAAATTGGAACCCTTCCTCGACCTGATAACCAAACCGTTAGATCGAGCGCTATATTTAAAATTGCGATATGGGACGCTTCCGGTGCATGACTTCACGGTGAGGTGGTCAAACGCTGGTGCCCCCTTGCGTTCATGCCCTGGCTGTGTAGCACCAAAGGAGACGGTGGCTCATTTGTTTTTTGCCTGCCCAGCTTATAAAGGGGCGCGGAAATTGTGGCTGAAACCTGTCTGCAGGGAATTGGGGTTGAGGTGCCATAGCCAGGCACTACGTGTACTTTCTACGGACTCTTCATCTTCCATTACGATTTGCGGGATGGCAAAATTCCTGGGTAGTGCGTGGATGACGCGTTCCCGTTTACTGAAATTGCATTCGGGGGGTCCTACAGGCTGATGCTGTATCCGTTGTTATCAAACTAGTGACTGGGGTGCACATCTTCTTTTATTCGTATTTTATAATTTTATTGGAAATTTGGAAATGTATATTGTATATGTATTCTTTTATGGTGATCAATTTGCCGAATAAAGATATTCAATCGCTATTTCATGTTGGCCTAAGGCTACGATGATTTGTTACCAGCTAAGACTTTCCAAATGGCATAATGGACCCATCTCTAGTCCCTTTTCCAGGACTTTCGCTGAGGTTTTTTAAGGTTGTCACAGCTGGAATATGCCTAGGTATCAAAGGATGTAATATTTTGTAAACTTATTTTATTCGATTGATCTGTTCCGGTTTTTTATCTAAATAGCCTATTTTTCATTTTATTATGTATTTAATACTTATATTCTGCACTTTTATGGTTTAATGAACCGAAATAAAGTTACTTCCTTGCTGATATTCTCCTTGAGCAGACCATAGCAACCTCTGTTCCACCTTCCTCCAGGGTGAACGAAGTGCCTTTTATAGCTGAACCACCTTCTGTCATTAATAGTTTTTTAAATATAATTGAAAAGTTGTAAGACCTGCTTTAATATTGCGCTATGTTGTCATGCAAAGCAGGGACTTGCTTTCTTAGTAGATTTGATATTGCATAGAATATTTGGGGCAGTCACACGCTTTCTTTCTACCCTGCTAAGCTCCAATTGCATAACATTAGAATGTTTTTGGCATTACGTGATGCAGAGCCATAATGCGTGTGCGGACGCCAAATTATTGGTGCAATAAAACTCTTGCATGAGAAAGTTGACGCCCATGTTTTTTTTTACTTTGCATCGCCTAGTGCCGCTTTGCATTGTACATATGCATGCACAAATAAATAGTAAACCTGTGCCAAAGTTGGTTATTTGGAGTGGGAATCTTTAAATAATGTTCAGCCCCATGAGTTACAATAATTGGCTGCATTTGGAAAAATATTCTTGATACTGACTGATCTGTTCTTCATTAGACCCGCAATTACCTTATGAGAGACGAAATCCATATACTAGGTTTGGGAGAAATGTGTGTAATTTGCTTTTGCGTAGTTACTCGAAATTTCAGATAAATAAAGAGAAATTAAATGTAATTATGTGAAATGCAATTTAGCATTAGGTGCTGTATGTTAGGGAAAAATAGATCATTATGTCTACTTTGGATTTAAGGACGTATTTTTCAGTGCAAAAAAAGCCCTGGTACCTAACAGCCACTCTTGCTATGTCATTCACATTATATTTGTGCATTCACTGTATAACCATGAACGGCTCATTCACAATAAATGTTTATCACAAATGGTGCATAATGACACAATGTGGCACAATAATATAATTTCAGGAATGATGCATGACAAGAGTAACGCACAATTACTGAAATATTCCTAAGTACACCGGAGTAATGCAAATTTCTCCTGGGCCTGCTAAATACTCTTTATAGACACACAGTGGGTGCAATACATTGTGTGATTCAGCAAGATAGTCTAGACCAATTAACAGTTGCAATGTCACTAGTAGGGTTCTGGCAAGAATGTCCTTTGAAACTGTTGAAATGAGACACCATTGTAGCATGACATCAAACACGAATGGATTAATGAGTGCAAGCTCGTCTTTTGTGAATGTCTTCGACTCATAGTTCAGGCCATTTGTGCATGCAAGCTGGACATAGACAAGCAAATGGCATTGTGAATTCGACATACTGATGGGTTAGGTATAGTTTTTATCTATTTTGATCAAGATACCGAGGGCCAGAATTACAAGAAAATGACTCAGTGCGTTCCGCAAGCCATTTAGCTGCACCGCACTGAGTCACTTTCAAAGCACAGGGATGCAACATATTTACAACAATATGTCGCATCTCAGTGCTTTCCCACTCAGCTGGCGCACGAACTGCTGGCATGCACCGGCGCAGGCACCCTTGCACCATGGTGAAAGGATGCCTGCGTCATGGGGAGATTGTTTTTGTTCAGGTAAGTGTCCCTTCCTACACAAAAATAATCTGGAAAATGCAGTTTTTCAACTTCTATGTCTGCTTCATTAGCACACCCCACCCCTGGGGAGGCTTAGCATTCACATGCATATCTGGAAATGTGTCTGGTCCCATGGATGTTGTGTGGGAACGCCCAGAGCAACACCCATGGAACAACCCTTTCACGCAAAGTGCTGCGTGCAAAGGGGCCATATTTACAATGGCAGGGAAAATCACAAAGGTTTTCCTGTCCTTGTAGATATGGAGCATTTAAATGTGGACTGGTACGACACAAAAAGTTATGCACCAGTGGCGCAGGGGCTAGTAAATATGCCTCCTAGTACATACTGAGGGCCAGTTACTGTTCTGCCGAGCAGGAGCTCCATCAGAAATCCCCATACAAAATTGCCCCCCCTCCTCATTTAGAGGTGGGAGAACAGATAGGTTTGCTACAGCAGCCACTAACAACCATGGTTGCAATAGTAAAATCTCTCCTATTTAGGGTGACTGCCACTGATTTTCCCTGCCCGTGTTATGGATAACATTTGGGAAGAGAAAGAATGGCTGATGCAATGACTATCACTCTGTGCATTTGAGAGCCCTTGCTACTTTGCTTTTCTAGAAACAAGCTCCTTTTGGGTTTTGTTTCTGAAAAGTAAAAAAAGAATGCAGGCTGGGCCAAGAAATGTTTGGAAGCCCGCAAAGCCTTGAACTGTGATGAATGTGTTTCAACGTGGTGGATGCCCATTACACTAGCAATGAGGAGGGCCAGCCAAATACTTTGCTGCCTCTGCACTGCTTGATATCCACCAACCTCCCAGCTGACTGCCCATGTTTCCCACCAATCACGTTGATCTGCCTAGGATGCTCCACCAGGGGTACAACATCCAAAACCTCTACCTGCTGCAGCCCAAGTGCACAGGTTCGCGGGGTGCTTGTGCAGCCTTGACTGCACACCAGAGGCCTCTGGCATTTGCCCGCGTTCTCCCGCACCAGAAAAGGGAGGGGCAGGCAGGCCCACCGTCATACTGACACTCCCTCGCCACCTTCAGGCACCACCTGCAAGAATTCGAGTGCCCAATCCGTCTCCTTCAGAACACTGCACAACCAGGCCTACATGCCACCTGCTGACCACCAATTAGCACCGCCCCTGCATCCAGTGGAGTTTGTAGCCACACCAGGTCTCAAAGGTGTCCATCCAGTTCTATCTACTGCTACGCAACCTACTGGCCTGCAGCGGCCTAGCGAACATTATTGCACCTTCTGCCACTGAGGAACACGAGAGTACAACTTCACACCATGGCAGATGACCAGCATGCAGGGGAGGCTGGGTCCCTGACATCACATGGTCATAGCCCCCAAACATCACTGCATACGTTGCAGCCATTCAGCGCCCTGGCGGACCCAGCCACAGCAGCACCCAGGAGGTATACATGAGTGAGAAGGCTCAACTATTTTTGTGCTACGCCTGAATTGGACGGCACAGTGAAGGGTTCTCTACTTCTTTACTTTGGGAGAGAGGAGCTGTGGGGGCCGAGGATGACTTTAACGGAGCTGTACGGGCCTTGACAGGTACTGCAGCTCAACCCAGACTTTGAGTGATTCAATCTGCGACAAGCTCAGTAGTAAGAAGACAAGAACAGTATGCCTTCCACACCCAGCTATGCTATCTTGCCAGCATGTGTGTTGATGATGATCAACCCCAAAGAAGTGTGCACTCAGCTCCTTTAATGCTGCAGTTCTGACACTCTAAGACAATATGTTCTACACCAACCTGGCATATTGCTAGATACCATCCTGGTTCACTCCCATGAGCTCTCCAGCAGCCGGGCGAGGAGATGGAACAAACCCTTAACCAGATGCCCAGTACATCAGACCTAGGATCCCTGACAGTCAGAATGGAGAGGGTTGATGCAGTATATTGAAGGACCAGCAGACCCCCGTGGCAGCCACACTGCCAGCGACCCCGCCCAAATGTGGGAACAGTGGCATGGACCAACAACAACTCCATGTTTGCCTGTTGAAAGTCAAGACCTACTACAAGTGTGGGAGGGCCAATCTTTTTTGCCTGTGTCTACTGAAGCACTGGACTAGGCCAAAGGCCCCAATCCCCGCGCAAGAGACCAGCCACATTGAAACACCCATCTTCAATGTCTTTACTGCTCACCCAGAGAAAAAGCTGGCCCCCATGTGCATCATCATGGTTGAGGATGTGGTGGTCCCTGCCCTGAACGACACTGGGCTTCTTTTAATATCATGGACTATGGACAGTATGAGAATCTTTGACCATGCCCCCAGTTGGGAGACTCCAAAGCCCAAATGTTTGCATATGACAGCACACACCCACTGTCCACCGGTAGCTATTCAGTTTGGATTGCAATAAAGACTGTTTGCTGACCTAGCTGGCTGGCACTGTTGGTGGTGCATGAATTTGAAGAAATAAACCTTTTTAGAAGCTATAGGAGGGTTCTCTTAGTTGCCAGTTATATGGAGTAATTGCATGACAGAATTTTCTCTAACAAGGTGGTTCGTCAGCTACCATGGGTGGATGATTATAGGGTCCACCGAGAAGCGGTGAAAGTATTTTCAAAAGAAAACCACAGGTACCATATGTCATTGGAATAACAGCGCCCACAAGAAACATGGAAAGCACACACTATTAAGAGATCAGGAGACACTACAATAAAGGGACTATGGAATGCATGTAGAAGTAGTTAAGATACAAAATAAAGAAACAGCTGAGTACAAAGTCTATGCTGTCTATTCAAAGCAAATGAGCATAAACCCTCTCAGCAGATGATTTTTTAAAAGCATTGTATGTTTGTGTCAATCATTTGGGGTAAAAATTGTAACTAGAATATGTAGGATGAGAGGTGGTGGCAGGGAAAGAGTTTGAAGAAAAGGATATGAGAGGGGTGAATATGGCGCTACTCCTAGAAATTTGCGTAGAAGTGGGATGAGGAGCAGTTGCACAGAATGGAAAGATTTTGAAAAATGTAATGAGCTATAGTTCTGGTCAAAGGCCTCATCTGGCCTTTAAGACTTAAACAGATAAGATGCAACAGGAAGATAACCTTAACCTCTCTGCTCTAGAGAAAGAACTCAGATTAGTTTGAGGGAAAGGAACATTTGAGAAATGTAATCTTCAAGAGAGGGAAGCCATAGTAGACGGAATGAGAGTAAACAAGAGGCCCAAATTCAACACTGATCCAATGTGCAAAGTGTGCAAGGTGAAGCAGACAGAATGATGCCCAACAGGCAGCATCAGGTGTACAGAGAATGACAGACAGAAGCTTCACCTGTCAACAATGTTTCATTTAAGGGAAAACACAGAAATACATCTCGGGACTACTGCAAGTTCAAGTACAGTGACAATTAGTGGAACAACAAGCTGTTTCCACCAGTGTGAGTAAATACCTAATCTGGTTGTCAAATCAGGAGTAAGAGAATTCCACACATGGTCTGTGTATCTGGCCAAAAGGATGTAGTCACGTCCAACAATGAGGCAAACATGATGGGTGGAGATAAGTAAAGAATGGAAGACATTTTTTCTGATCTATGCTGCACAAGTATGCCAGGTCCTTGGTACACAGCAACAAAAGGCCTGTCTTCTGATATTTTGCTTCTTTCCTTTCTTTGATGCAAACTTTAATCTACTTCTTGCCTTCACCACCAGAGATCTTGATCCCAATAGTGTTTTGAGGATAAACGTCCTTAATAAGATGGAGCAGATCATGAAGTTGAATCTGAATTGTAGGAGGATCCATACAGTATCTGGAGTGTAGGGGTGATCCAGTTGTAACCTTGCTGTTGCCTGGAGAATGTTTAGTTGATGAGTTAGGTTCAGTGATCAACTATAATGAATGCTGCAGAGAGGTAGGAGATAACAAGAAGGAAGGAGGTGATTCTGGTGGTTATGAGAAGTGTTCCTATCCACCTGGAGAGTGGCTTTCTACCTGCTACCTTGTGTTCTAAATTATGCATGGTATTCCTTAAAGGAGGGGGACGGTCTTGATTTGCTTATGTAGTTAGTTTGGTACTGCCTTTTCATATAACATGCAGACAAAAGAAAAGTGAGTGGTTCGCTCCAGGTGGCGTGCTCTTCAGACTTTCTTTAGTGTAAAAGAAGATGTCTGGTTTTGAAAGGGTTCAGGCAACACCTTGTGTTAGGAAGGCATTACCTTTTAGTTTTGGCTTGATTGCTTCACCATTGAAGTATTTCCATTATGAGGTTGAATAATTCCCTGAGGGTGTTAAGGACCGTGGGAGCAGATCATCAATAGCGAATTGTGGAAGTGTTCACAATGGTGTAAGTTAGACACAGTAACTTGTTGCATTGAGTACATGAATTTCATGATCTTATCTATTTATGCATTGAAGAAGAAGATGCTTGCATTGCATGTCTGTGAAATTTTCTTTTGCAGTGTCTGAATTGAGATAAATGCAATTTTTGCTGGCATTTGCATAAACACTCTGTTGCATTGGTGATGTATGTAAAGTGAGCTAATTTTGCTTACACAAAGTGTTTTGGCACATAGAGAGCTTTTTTCCAGTGATTTAAGATCTTTATGGAATAGTACCTTTACTGATTATTCCCTTGTCTCAAAAGGTGCGTAAATTGGCTCTGATGTTTTGGGTGTACAAGTAAAATGGTATCTCCATGGTGGTGCAGTCATCTTTGTTGGTACAAAGCATGCAGTTAATGGGTCATGATGGATGTTGTTATCAATGTAGAATTTGATGTATTTGCTGTTGTGGTTGGGTCTTGCTGCAGAGTTTCAGTGGTGTAGGCTAAATTGCTGTAGAGGGCTGGTAACATTTTTCTTGTCTGAAATCAGTAAGTTCAATGGCGTTGTTATGCAGTCTACCCAATGCAGGGGTGGATGACAAGTAATATGGGACATGGCAGAAAGGATGGGGTCGAGAGTGCCACCTTTGATGTGACTCAGAAATTAGATGTATCGTACAATGTCAAATGTGTTTGGAAAGCTACAAGGTGCTACTTTTGTAGTCTTCGGGATTGTGCTCCAAGAGAAGTAGAGGATTCAAGGAAAATATTTTTGGAGTTTAATATCATTGCTGGACAGGTTTCTGAATGAAGTAGACATCCAGTTTGTAGGTAAGACTTCCAGTTGCCTCCCCACTGGTTCTTTTTAGTAAGAGGTGCTGGTATATGATTGGCTCTCCATAGTCATTACGAATGGAAGACTCCTGTGAATGGTACTTCCCTTTGTTGTCTGACTGGTTGGTTCCAGTGTAAATGTAAATTGATACTTGTATAGCGCACTACTCACCCGCAAGAGTCTCAAGGCGCTTGTACAAATACCGCTGTGGAACCCATCCTGGCTTTCCCTGTGAGGTGTCCACTCCTGGGCACCCCCAAGGTGGAGGCCAGGCATCCTTTGCGTTGTGGGGGCCGTTGTGGAGATTAAGCAAGCTATTGCCCAGAGTTGCAGAGTGGGACTCCATGATTGGAATAGGCACCGAGGCGAGAATTATCAGGTCTGTGAAATTTTGAGCCCAAGACCCTCCGAGGTGGGGAATTGAACCCTGGGCCCGGGCTAGATCTCTGCATAAGGGTCTGCCGCTCTAATCATTGAGCTACACTTCTCTGTTCTTCTGACTTGAAACTGGGTACTTATAGACACTGACCACTGCAGTATATTCTAAAAAAAAGGGATTATTGAGGGTGTCATGGCCATGTCTACAACAATTTTAATGCCGGTGAGATACTCAGGCTACCCAATGCTGTCTTGCCTGAACTGAGTATTTGAGAAGATGGACATGTGGCTCTCGGAATGGAACTTGGCTAAACCCCATTCCTTTGCCACACATGAGGCATGCTGTAATCAGTAGCCTCTTTAAGGTGACAAAATATTCTTGAGGTCAGTCACACTGTCATGAAGATGGTCAGTAGCCTTTGTTGATGTGTAGAACTGCTGGACTGTAGCGTTGTCCAAGAAACTCAATTTTAGCCAAGCACATATAGCTCCTGTGGGAAAGGTGTTAGGAAACTAAATTGCAATGGTGTATAATATGGAACCTTCTGATAACCGCCCCTTCATGGTCTTGGTGGCAATTTGGGAGCAAGAAGTATAAATAATCTAATGGCCTGCCATGCCTTGCTAGGCAATTTGCATACAAAGAGAGACAGCCTTACATGTGATTCCCGGTATCAAAATCTCCAGAGAAGCACTTCAACATCATGACACCTGCAGCACTGCAAGGAAGCAAGGAAAGTGCCTCTGGAGAATGAGGGAGACACTTTTTTAGGGGAATCTTAAAGACAATAGGAAGAGAAAAATTAATCAAGCGAGGCACTGTAAGCTACTTGTGAATCTGAACTAGAATATGCATTAAAGATTGATATTTTAATCAGAGACAAGTTATAATCACACACAATCAGAAAAGGAAGTATGCAAGTTAAATGACCTTGTGACAGCAACAAAAATTGATAAAAGCCAAAGTAATGCAATATCGGTTACCATATGACAACAACAAAGTTGGCAAGGTACAAGTGTTTGGGGCACATGAACTAGAAAGCCCCCATCTGTGAAACCAAGAGTATTTATTAAAGCTATGAGAGAAATGCATTAAAAAAGAGGTTTATTGTCTAAAGGCTAAGGTAAATGTAGTTGAAGAATGTGCATGGGTTTAACTTGAATAACTTCTGTAGTTAGAAAAGTAGTCAATGTTAATACAGCCAGCTTTTATTTAGGGATTGGCCCACACCAGAGGTATAAATAAATGGAATATACATTTGTTACAAGAGAAAAGGTCCCAAAGGTGTGAAGAAGTGGATATCCTTTTGCAGCTGTTAAAAATCCCCTATCCCTTTCTGTCCGGACCCTCAAGGGAAGTGCTAAAACGTTTCAATCAGATGTACACACATTGGTGAGAGAGTCAATTAATTGCTCCCTTTAGGCCTATTCAGATAGATTAGTATTGTCTTCTAAGGTTTACATTCCTGATCTGACAATTACATTACTGATCTGACATTAAGAATGTGCACTCATTCTTGCCATTTGAGAAAGTATTAAACTATGCCATAAGGACACTTTATAACCACCCCTTACACTCATACATCACCTAGGTCTTCCCAAGATATAAATTCTTGTTTTCAAAGTCATCAAGAGATTATTCCCCAAACACTTAGGAGAAATTCTTATCAGGTACTTAGCGCTCCAGAGCCTTTGCTCTGCTATTCTAAATGGTTGTATGTCAGAATAATAACCACAAAAATATTGTATTTGATTTTTTTACAAATAATGTTAACAAAATTCTTTATTAAATAAATAAACCATATATACATACATAATTATATAAAACTGAAGACTTATCCACCTTACTAAACCATTATACACTTTAAAAACATAGTAAATATGTTTTTAAAGTTCACTTTATAGTTTAGAAAAAATGTCAAATATATACATTCTAATTGTGCAGTTTTATGGGATTAAGATCTTTTTTATGTTCATGAAATTGTCATTATTGAAATTATGATGATTACACTATCCAAATGTTACTGTTGTGAACATATATAACTTATACCTATTTATATAATGCAACATTTCACTGGAGCAGGCCTGTGAAACTATCCACCTGGTTCTCTGTGATCTAATTAACTTATTAACTTATCTCTGGCCTCCGGATGTGTTCCTCAGCAATTCAAGCATGCAATGATGGTACTTCTTCTTAAAAAAATACTACTTGACCTCTCCAAACAGGAAAACTATCTGCCCATTTTACTACTGCCCCTATTTTCTAAGATCAGGGAGAAGTATGTCAGTAGACTGCTGTCCAGCTATCTGGAGGATTACAACTTACTGCATGGAACCCAACTGGCTACTGTCCTTTACAAAGCACTGAAGGTGCCCTGTTGCTGGCCTCTGAATCAGCTCGTCAGATTATGGATGAGGGGACACAGCATCCATCCTTATGTTGGATCTTACTACCGCCTTTGACACTGTTTCATTACTAAAGAGGCTGTGGAATTTTGGAATCAGTGGCAACACACTGCGTTTGCTGTCCTCTTTCCTGGCAAGACATACCTTCCAGGTATCTTAGAAGCCTTTTAAGTCAACTGTGCACCCCCTGCAGCAGGGAGTTCCTCAGGGGTCATCACTTAGTCCAACCCTTTTTATTGTATATCCCCACCATTTGGCAGATGTCATTGAGTGTCATGGGTTCTCCATTATCTCATACGCCGATGACATACTGATTGCTATCATTTTGTCACAGAACAGCAACACTGTGGCTTCCTCCTGTAGAGGTGAACCTCAGCAAGGCCTACCAGTGCTAGGGGGTTGCCCTTCTCTGCACACAAGTCCTCAGACGAGTAATTAGACGTTGGCACGGAAACTGAAATAGAAAAGAGATATTTTATCAACCTCATGAGGTGGAACTACATTCACACAACACTCTTCGGTAGTGTATGAAGTAGCACAAGGAGTAGAAGAACCATGGGTCTTTTATACCTACACAGGAGCTCAAAATAAAGCAGTACGAGCTCACATAGGTGAGTTACATACATAAATGCTCTGAATGAAATGCACAGTCAACAAAGAAGGAGGAGCCAACAGTTGCTGACGTTAGTAGAAACATCCTGACAGTAACAAACCTAAGCAGCAGCATGGGCAGCGGCAAACTCTTCTGAGCATGTACAGAGTAGCAGAGGCTAAGTATAGTGTTATGATCTACTGTTTGCCTTTCCCCTTGCCTATGCACGTCTTCCCTACTGCTCAGCCAGAATGAGTGTTGGTGTGCTTGGAGATGTCTGGAATGTTGGATGATTGATGATGTTGTGGAATGAATGGGTGCCTGGTGAGGCTGGGAGTGTCAGTTGGAGTGTGCAGGCTGAGCAGGAGAGAGGCTGCTCCTGGTGGGGCATTACCTGGACTTTACATCTTACAGTAACTTATCTGAAGCTGTCATCTTGTCAATAAATCTACAGTATACTTATATACCACCTGGCTACAGTAGATCTTTTATTTACAACATATAGCTAGTTCTTTGAGCAAGGCACAAGGGCAAACAACAGAGAAGAAGGAAAGAGCATATGACGAGCACATGGTTAACAAAATGGCTGCCGGGAACAAGGTGGCTTCAGCTAAATTCTAACAGCGATCTCTGCTAAATTTCCACACTTCATCCATATTGCCTCAGAAATAGCTGCATTCAAAGACGCAAACTGTCTAAAACAGAATGCTGAGAAGACACAGGTAGTAGTCCTAGGCAAACATGCTAACATTTGGTGCAATGCCTGGTGGCCTGTTGACATAGGCTCTCTACCCCTATCCAAGGCCAAGGTTAAGACTCTAGGCATCTGGTTGGATGATTAGCTGGCCTTTGCTGCTCAGATCACTACCCTTGCAGGAAGATGTTTTGGGATACAGAAGTCCCTGAAGAAAGTACTCCAGCTACTACCAGAAGCTGCCCAAAAAACTGTGATCCAGGCACTGGTGATATCAAGGCTGGACTACTGCAACGTTTTATATCTGGGGGTATCACAGTCCCATTTGAACTAATTGCAACGGATCCAGAACGCTGCAGCTCATGCACTGTTGGAGCTTACTGGGTGGGCCTTTCTTACACCTGCTCTGCGGAAGCTGCTTTGGCTCCCAGTAAGGCAAAGAGACCTGTTAAAGGCACTCTGTTACTGCTTTTAGGCCCTCCCCTTTCAATGCCCTCACTACCTTCACCTGATGGTGCAAACCTATGCACCAACTAGAAATCTGAGCTCGACTAAAGCCAAAAAGGCCATTATTTCTAATTGTAAAATAGCCTTTTAGATTCTAAAGCTTGGAATGACCTGCCTCTGGAAATCCAGCAAGCTCCCTCCAAACCTCTATTCAGGAAAAACGAAAAACTTAGGGGCATATTAGCAAGAACCTCGTCAATATTATCGCTGTTTTAATGGCAGGAAACTGCAGCTAAAACGGCGATAATGGGCTTGCTAACAAGCCCAGGGTTGATGTCCTGCACATTTAACCTGGGCTTCTATTGAAATTCTATAACGCATATTAGCAAGCCCATTATCGCTGTTTTAGCGGCAGTTTCCTGGCGCTAAAACAGCGATATTTTTAACGAGGTTCTTGCTAATATGCCCCTTGGGTTCTGTTTCAGAGTGATCCCCCCATTGGACTGGGCAGCCTTTCTTTCTCTGTGGCAGTTCCTATCACTGGGACATTCTGCAAGGTGTAGCTATGAACTCTAAAAATGTTATTAACATTACTGATTTTATCTAAGCAACATCAATCAGTAACAACGCTGCAGTCACATAAGTGAGCTTAGTAAAAAACAGCATAATATTCATGTCAAAAGTTGCTTAGTGGTCACATAACAGAAAATCATTGCACCACCACTATCTCCCCCTCAGTTTCAAGCTGGTGCAGATCCTTCATAGGTCCAAATTGTATCATCCAGAGTACTGAGCGAGTCTCTCAGTTGTTTGAGGAGAATACCTCTGTATTGGCACCACTGGGCTCTTCTATAAGGTTTATGTGTGAACCCTCTTGCTGCAAAAATAGGAAATTCCATGTATTCCATCCTTCCAAGGACAGAGGGTCTGCATTTTCCATGCTTTGGCAAAGTCCTTCTTAGTCACTATCAGTCCCAACCACATTTAAGCTAGATGATATCTATTACTATCAGTGTCTGTTGTGACATGGAGGAGAGTGAATTTGAGATCCCTCTCTATGTCAGCACTTGACTCAAGCCTACAAGCATTCCCCTATAAGTAAAGCAGATGTTCAAACACCCAAACAGTTTGCAGCAAATCATCCTCCCAAGCCCAACATCGCCGACAATTTGGTGAATCAATCGACCCTCATTTTCCACAATCTTTTCATGTGTATATTAGACTTTGTTATATATTTCATTTAGATAAGTCTAATCTATTAGGCAAATGCTGCATCTTGGGGGAGGCTGGGTGTTTGAGCCTCTCTCCAATCATAATCCATTAGAGATCCCAAGTCCCTGACCCACACTGCTTGTATTTGTTCAAATGTGTCTTTTGAATTACTCATTAACGAACTGTAAAATTGAATCATCAATTCATCAAGCAAGATCTTATCCTTTATGCTGCTGAGGTACAGTAATTCATCCAAGTTTACTATGCAGGGCATAAGGGCATGCTGGAGCTGTAGGTATATCTGAAAATCTGACTACAGTGCAGAGCATACTCCTCAAACCAGACATAACATCTGCCAACTTAGAGATACAGATGGTATTACAAGACTTGAATACCTGTAGATCTGAACATTGCCTCAACATCGCCACAAACTACAGGGGAGTCTCTTTAGTCTAGTGGCCGGAGGAAGAGCTCCCGCATAAAGCAAATTTAAAAGAGGCGTTTGTTTCATTGTGTATTTCTCCGATGCGAAAGCAGGTCCTCCTTTGTTGTTAAACCACTATTTATTGATGATTATTAAGTGAAACACCCTGTAGTAAGAGAAAATTTCTGGAGCAGCAACGTCACCTTCATATGTAGATTTATAGCAGAATTTGTGGTTCCTCCAGAAGTTCACCAGGAGTGAGTTTCCTTTCCTTTCCTGAAAAAGGAACATGGCAGTGGGAAAAATAATGGGCATTATTTTCAAATGTCCTCTATCGAGTGGATACCTGGCTGGTTCCCTAAATATCTTACCTCTGTAAGTGTTGGGCGACAAGAGAGGGGGTTCTCTTACATTGACTCCTCTATACTAGGGGGTTCCCTTTCTTGCTAGAATTAGTGTCTTTATTTTTATCGTACTCTCCATCTGGACGCTCTTGACTTTCAGTAATCTCTGACTGAACAATCTCCACTTCAGGTATTTGATTTTACTCCTCAGGCCTCTATTAGTTCACGGGTGTTTGTGTGTTGGTGTGGGTCTCTTTATTATTTCACAATGGGCCTCATGTCAGTCAACTATAACTCGGTTCAAGAGTTAAAAGCTATGGTATATAAGGTCTTTATTGTTATTTTCCATGCACGTCTCTGCTCTCATATATCCTTGCTTTTTTATCATGTGCTCGTTAATCCCCCTTGGTATTGGCAGTGTGGCTCCATCCATTTATTATGATACCCTTAGCTGTATTATTTTTTCCTTTTTGGTTTCCCAGGTGCTCTGGTTTGCCCTGTATTCCATTTCTGTTGCGCCCTGAAGAAGTTGCGACCTATATGTTGGGTCGGGCACCGAAACGTGCGTCTGCCCTGGGGTCCTCTGGTATTCATGTCTCATACTACACTATTTAGGTGTTGCCTCCTTTGAGGCTCACTGGAAATTGTGAAAATAACTCTCTTTTTTCACCCAATGAAGAAATAAAGTGAAAGGTTGTTTACTTGTTCATACACATGAATTATACAGCAAACTGCTTTTTATTATATGTACTATATTTTGAAAAATCCTCTGGGGGAGGCCAGTGGTTGTTGATGTAGTGGACCATGTGTAATTTCTGTGTATGTTTGAATGAATGAGTATGAATTGGGCTGAGGGTACGAGTTGGTCTTGAGACTGTATGTTGCGCTTGGGTTTCTTAGATTGTATATTGCACATTTCAGAATATTTATTAAATGTATATTATGTACATTTTTTGTATTTTGAGAACTGCCATAATGAATTTGATATATTGGTTCTAATATTTTTGTCTCAGGTCATTAGTGCCATCTACAATCTGTGCCCTTTTGGCTTTGACCACACTGTAATTCTCCTCTGGGGGAATATGACATCGCTGTTTTTAGATCCTATCCACAACATATAGCTTTTTTCATAAATATCGTTCAGGCAGTGGGTTTTCCTTTTAGATTGTATGTTATTTCCCCTGCTCCCCTGCCTAGGCATCCTTTCTAGGCCCCCCTTCTGTGTGACATTCTGAGATATCTCTCAGCTAAGGTTAGCACATTGTTTTGGACTCAACGGATGTTGTGCCATGTGAAACTGTGATAAGTACACAAAGAGGTAAGGACGGATCAATATATATTGATCTTTTTATAATAGGGGACTATATAAATTTCCCTATATTAGGAACAATGTCCTATAATTCAATTTGTTACTTAAACAAGGAAACAATCACATACCATTGAAAACTGGATCACATATTTTATTTTATTGTAATCCGGGGAGATACTTCATCCTGTTTATATAACACTATTTTCAAACGCACAATATTCACATATATATATATACACATATATACAACAATTACATACACATAACAAGGAAAACAGACGGTATTAATGCAAATAATACGTAATAAGTCATTCCTTTTTACCCAATAGGTCAAAACAAGAAAGGAGTGTCCACCTATTCCATACAGGGAGTACACTCTGAGGTAGTCCTATCAAACACAATAGGTTCTCTTTGGTCTCTCCTGAACCTAAATTTGAAGACTGTGTCAAAAAAGTAGATTTCAAAATTCATTCAAATGATACCATCAGACTCCTCCTTTTTTAATGTGTTGACGCGGACGCGTTTCGGCCTCCAGAAAAATCTTGGCCTCCTCAGGACAAGGGTGAATGAAGAACTTAAATAAAACGAATCAGGGTGCCTCAACTCGCACCAAGTAATTCTCGTGCAAAGCACTTTTTTAACTACTATAAAGGTCAGCTGTCACCTTCTCCAAAATCAGGAAAATTTTCTTAGTCAAACCGTGAGCTAATCACTCTAACAAGTCTCCATTGTTGTGCCAGCCAGAAGCGCACCTGTGAAACTATGAGGCATGAATCCTGATTGGTCAGCATGAACCAATAAGTGCATAACCCAGAGAACATGGTTGGCATATTCTGGTGTTGAATTTAAACTTTAATACTCAAAAGGGAAATAGGGCGATACGAGGGGCAACAGTCAGGTGGGTTGGGTATAACCCCGATTTCTGCTAATCAAAGCTCATTGGGAAGCATACTTGCCTTCTGAGCTTGGCAAAAATCTCAGATAACGGGTCAAAGATCTGGGTCTTCCTATACATTTTGAAAAATTCTTGTGGAAACCCATTGAGGCCCATAGTTGTGCCAGATCAAAGTTGAGCAAGGGTCTCCATGAGTTTCTTCTCTTGCAATGTCGCCCACAGAAGAGTTCCTATCCATCAAAGGACAGGTGGGGATTTCCACAACAAACTCCCTCAGGGCAGACCAATCAGTTGAATGCAGTTGGGAGTATAAGGCTGTGCAGTAGGAGGCAAAGCTTCAAGCGATGCCAATGTCGCTGGTCACTATTTCACCCTGTGCATTAGAAACCATGGCAAGCAGTGTTAGCGCAGAGGTAGGGAACAGTTTTTCTCACCTTATCTTCCCATCGGTTGATGCTACTCTGCACGCCAAGCCGAGTTGTCTTGACCTCATTTCAGGGTGCCTATCAGGGGACTGGCTGGGTATGCAGGGTGTGCCTGTAGGAAGGCTGGGTTATCAGTAGGTAGAGGTATGTATTTAAAGCTAGTAATAATACCAAATTCACTAATAAGGTCCACTCAAGTCTCAATAATGAATCCTTGCTCAACCCTTGGTAGATTGGCAGATGAACAGTCAGGCTTACCTTAGGATACAGGTGTGTAAAGCAATTAATGCTACTAAAACAGTAAATAAATAATGGACACAATCAAATCCAATACCAATTTATAAAAAAAGACAATATTCTTTCATTAAAATGACACCAAAAACACAAAATCTAATGTGGGGAACTGGAGATATGATGAATTTTTAAAGAATAAACTGTGGTAAAGCACTTAAAAGCAGAAAGCGACAACCACACCTATCTGGTCGCGCTGTACCGGGTCAAATCTGAAAGTTCAAGCCAACTGTAATGAAGCGTGGGTCGTATACAGATCCAGGTTAGTCCCGCTGCAGCATGACCTTATCAAGAATTGTGCCAAGCAGGGAAGACGGTTGGTGGGAGCAAGAAGAGCATCTCTGGAGGTGGACCGCAGGGCTTATAGAGCAACTGGGCGTCATGGATGGACATGTTGGAGCGTCGCAGTAATGAGCGGTGATACTTGCTGTTGGAAGAGACGAACTTGCGCCCACACATCCTTTGTGCAAGTGGCACAGTTCTTGAGTGAATGGGCCCATTTGTGATTGCAAAGAGCCTAAAAGCTTAAATTTAAGAGCTCAGAAAGAACTACAAGGACCCACAACGTGAAAGGAGCCTCTTGGAGGTCATGAACTCTTTGCAGACAAGTCAAGGATGTGTAGTTCTGCTGGTTCTTGGTTCCTTTAGGGAGATCGGTGTCTGGCCAAGAGTTCAGATGCACTGGAATGCCACAAGGGAGCTAAGACTTAATATCCCACAGTACACCTGTGCAGTCCAGGAAACTCCAGGTGTAGCTTGTCAGCTGGGGTAGACCTCTCTTTGGTTGCAGGTGGCTTCTTCCTGCACTTTTCTACCTGTTGCTGCTCAAGGAGTCCACTACTTATCCTTTTAGACAGGCACAGTCCTTTCTTGTGGGGAGCCTTGAGAGTGCAGCAGGTGCAGTTCTTCTGAGTGCAAGCCTTCTGTTGTGCAGTCCAACGGTCCCCGCAGGGCAGACCTCCTCCTCCAGATGTTTTAGGCAGGGATCTGAGGACCTCCTGCAGATCTCCCGTATGTATCCCCCGTTTTGGGCTGGCAAGTGGCGGGAACACCCATTCAATGGGGTTCAATTTGCCACTCCCTGCTATAACCACTTCCTGGGAAGTATGGCATATTTTGACCCAGAATGCACAGTTCTCCAAAAATCAAAATGGATAAATTCCCTCCGTGGTGTGCAATTCTGGCAACCCAAACCACAAGTGTGGCTAACTATTCCCTAAACTCCACTCCCAGCCTCTCTCCTAAGCTAATGGAGGGTGTCCCATCTGGCTGGGTATCAAAGAAGGAGGGGCTGGCCTGGGTTTCTACCTTTGAAGTCCAGTTTATCTCCTCAGCACCCTCCCTGTCCGTGGCTTCTCGAGGAAACAAATCTCCTCCAACCAAATGGCTGCATTGTTTCAGCTCCAGGTCTCTTCACACCTACTCAGAGAGCAGGTTGGCTTAGGCTGCCAGAGGCTGGCCAATCCAAAGAGGCTGCTACAGGGCGGTTTTAGGTAACTTCAGGATAGTAAGTTCTAAAATTACTTTTCTGCAATAGTTATAATAAATCAAATTTGGCAAATGCTTGGATTTATTGTAACTATTATTTGATACTTTGAATTATGTTGCAAGATAACTCCAATCGAGAATTAGACTTTGTTAAAGTTTAATAAAGCCTTCCAATGTTAGCCTATCTAGCCAGTAGCAGTACAATAGCAAAAATGGCTTGACTGTTTTCCCCATCAGGGCATGTAAAACATATTTCAGAATGTGCCTGCTTTTTATAACAAGGGATCCTACCCTTGGGCGCCTAGAGCCGACCTTAGTGGTTACTTACATGTAATATAAAGGTAGTTTTGGACATACTTTTAATTCCAAACCTAAATTTGGACACAGCTTTATTTTAAAACCAGCCTGCAAGGCAGGGCTGGCTTTACAATGACACCAGACACCACAGCAGTGCACACCTAAGTGCATTAAGTCCACTGGGGTCTCTAAACCTACATGCCCTAGCATATAACGGGGACTAGCAGGTAGGATGCCTTGGCCAACTATAATTTCCCTAATTACCATAAACCTTTTAAGGACAGAGCACTGGCTCTGGGTCTGCATAGTCAGTAATAAAACCCACATAACAATGAATTATAAAAAAATTCACCAATATTACCAATCTAATTATTTCCATGATTGATATATTCATTAAATATTATCAATGAATATATTTCATAATTTTAAAAAATGTCTTCTCAATCCTTCAATAAACTCCACAACCCATTCATAAACTTGTTAAAATGATTCAAAACTAACTAAACATATAACAATAAAAAATATTAACATATCATTCACTTAACTTTAATTAATATATACTTAAAAAAGTATACAATACAATCTTTTTTTGTAAGTGAAAATAAATATAACTAAATAATTGTTTAAAAAGTTACAACCAAATAATATACTAAACAATGTAAAATAACAGAATATTATACTAAGCACTATTTCAAACTTTGATGTTGTTGCAACAAAAAAGAAAAAAACAATATGCATACCTTAAATATTTTGTCCACTATATTTTTGCAGTCAGAATATTTTGAGCATGGGGTGTGGCCAAACCGCCTGCAAGATGGCCGATGGCTCCGGAGTATCCCGCTGCTTTGGAGACCTTGCACAGAAACTTGCCGTGACCAACTATCTTCTTCACATGAGGTGAGTTGTGGCAGAACCAAGCATGCACAATGCAGGTATGCGTTCATTTTAGAACCTTTCTCTGTCTTTTTATATGTTTTTTTTCTTCGCAAACACTTCCCTCATGCTCGCCCGTCGCGACCGCCACTTTGGGTGTACTTTGGAACATCAATGTGCTGCTGACTCTTGCGCTTGCCTGATCAATTCAAAAAGCATGTTTGGGTCTCCCTGGAATGCCATCTCTTTGCCAATGAAATACAGGCATAATTGGACCTCCGTTTTTGCTTTGCATTGGATGACTGTACGTTTGAGGGACACTTGCTGCATCTGTGAGGCGAGGAGGTAGACAGACATGCTCATCCTCGCACGTTTTTCATCATGGTAGTGCCTTTAAGTCGGTTTCGTCTCCAATCACATAAGGTTTGTGACTTAACGCTGGAATCAACTCTTCAATTCTTTTCTTGATAAACTGGGGAGCTAGAACGTGACATTCCACTTCTTTTGTACATCAGAATTATCTTTCTGGGAAGGGATGTATGGACTCTGTCCCTGCCTTCATCCAATAGGTTGCGTCCCCACCTGCCACAATGCCTTTTCCATGCAAAGATTCTGATAGTAACATGAATAAAAGGCAAACAAAGGAGCCAACCTCAACAACAAAGTCTACACTTCCTCTGACACTTGAGGATTTAATGGGCAAAATAAAACATTTAAATCCCTTAATTATAGAAACTAACACCACACTTCAGAGCTTTGAAGAGAAATGGTTGAGTCCTGAATTATGGGTGAATGAGGTGGAACAAAGTCTAGCCATTTTCCAAGATAAAGTAACCATGGTGAAATGAAGTCTAAAGAAATGACTCTTCTAAAACAACAAACAGAGGACCTGGAAACTGTAATAGATGCAACAATTTCTGAATCTATGGAATTCCTGAAGGTGCAGAGGGATTTGATATGATCGCCTCTCTTAAAATACACAATCCAAAAATAGTAGGTCTTAAGGAAGAAACTAACCTTAATTTGCAACAAATTCACCCTGTCGTTCTAAACCTTCATTGGCTCGACCATAAGGAATCATAGTTCTTTTTCTACAGTACTCTGACCTGGACTTGGTTTTGTCACCAGCTAAACTAGGAAAACAAATACTGTCGTGAAGTCAAACAGTCTTCTTTATGCAAGATGTGGCTCGTGCAACAGCTGCTTAACAAAAAGAGTTTCTATCATTCTGTTCTGCCGTGCGGTCCATGAATGCATGCTATTTCCTTGAACAACCTTGTTTGATCCAGGTCACGTACAAGGAAATGACTGTCTCTTTTGACTCCCCAGAAATCTTAAATAAATTCATATCCCAACACATGGGAGAGGAAATGGATCTTGGAAATACTTGAATTATTCTGTCTTAATATGTTCAGTTCTCCGTACTTGTTGCTACTAGTTGACTCTATGTGAACTGTCTGTCTTTTTCATCGTGTTTCACCAGCCTATCCACACCCATCATCGCATTGATGTTGTTCTTTATGTCATGTTGTTTATTATGGTTGAAGCCACTTTGGTGTTTTCCTTTTGCTTTCCCTTTTTCCAGTTTTTGTCCTTTTCCTTCCCAACCATCATCATCTCCTCTTTTTCCATTTCTCCATTATCTTTTTATCATCCTATTCTAATAAGTCTGACTGCTCATATGTTTCATAGGTTGTATTACTTGTTATCTGTAGGATAGGTTACTAAGTTGATTGCACATATTTATTATGTTATTTTTCTTCTTTTACTTATATGATAAATAATGTTTGATTTGTGTCCTGGATTGTTAAAGGGCATGATAACCCTATAAAGAAGCAGAGGGTACTTATGCATCTATCGCAATCACAATGCAACATTGCACTGTTACAAGAAACCCCACTTTCAACAACAGACATTAATTAATTAAGAAAAAATTGGGTAGGTCAAGTATTCTTTTCTCCCACTAGCCAAAACAAACATGGTATTGCCATATTGTTTCACAAACCACTTTTTTGTTTGTTAGTTGAGAAGGAAGAAAAAGATGAAGAGGTAGGTGGCTCCTTCTTCCTCTCATTATAAATCATACTCCAATCTTACTTCTTAGCATACATGGTCCTACTGGCATTCATGAACAGTTTCGAGAACGAGTATGAACTACGTTTCAATCCTGCTCCAACACAAACATCATAGTTGGTGGAGATTATAATCAATATTTGAATCCCTTTACTGATAGAAAATCCCTAGCTAAATATGTCCCCAACAAAATGCAAAAAGCGTTTAAAAATCCAATTCACCCCAGGGGGCTGGTAGAAGCTTGGAGGGTTTACAACCTGGACACTCTTGAATATACTTTCCACTCTTCTGACCACCAATCTGTATCTAGGATAGTTGATATATTCCTCACGCCTCACTTAATCTCCACATTAGCCAATACTGAAAACGGCTCTGTCCTAATTTCAGATCGCACACCAGTTCTCATTTTTTTTTCAATTGTTGCCTAAAACCTCCAGGTCCCATAGATGGCGTTCCAACAATAGTTAATTGAAAGATAACGTCTTTGTGGAAAAGTTTGATCTCTTCCTATAGGACTACTATGATTCCAACACTAATCCCGACCTTGCTTTTCATATTATCTGAGATGCAGGCGGGACTGATTGCATCCCCGGACTGTCTCCGATGTAGTCAGGAAGTGGGGACATTTCTACACATGGTGTGGAGCTGTGGCTCTCAGGATCGGTTCTGGAAGGGGATGCTGAATTGTATGTTTGAGGTCCTGGGGTGGGATCTCCCCTGTACGCCGCAGTTGGGCTTATTACATGTGATGGATGGGGTGGGGGGTATTGTCTACAAGAGGCATTGATTGCTGCTGGGTCTCACATTGGCCAAAAGAGACATGGCCAGAGCATGGAAGGACCCGCGGGCCCCTTCTGTGGTGGTGTGGAAGAGGGGGTTACACTTTTGTATGGAAATGGAGCAGCCGATTTTTGTTGCCCGAGGATGCCCACGAAAGCATTATAAAATCTGGAAACGCTGGGCTGAATTTAGGGGCCTGTGGCTTGAGCCTCCGGTGGAACGGGACGACCCTCTGGCATGAAGGAGCCATGGTAGAAGGTACATGCATGCAGTCACTTAAATGTATAATTTATAGGAGACATGCGAAGGACATTGTGCGACTGGGGTGGGTGGGATCCGGGAGGGGGGGAGTTCAGGGGAGGGGGTAGAGGGGTAGGGGGGGTGCCTAGTATTGCTTTGTTTATGTTTGCTTATCAACAGAAAGAAAAGTGGACTGTACTTCCATTGATGTTGCATATTTGGCCTGCAGATATCTCTGGTGTGCAGAGCTCTGTGGAAAGTGTGCAATCTATCAATAAAGTCTGTTTTCAATATTATCTGAGATGAATTTAAGGTGACTGCTAGAGGTACATTATTGATTAATTTGCAGCCAAAAAGAAAAAAGCTCCCACACAATCCTAACGTTTGTTCACTTCTATTAAGCAACTTGAACACAAATATTATACATCCAACAATGACATCACCCTGAAGCGCCTTATTCAGGCCAATTTGGATTTCAATAAAAGATATGACTGACTAAAGGGACATCTGGTGTATTACTAAAGATGAATGCTACATTTCACAGAGGATGCAATAGAGCCTGCAAGATGCTTGTTAACTATCTCAACCTCAAATCACAAAAGTTCAAAATAGTTGGCATTACGGATGACTATGGTAATAAGGTTTCATGGATGCAGACATTTTATAGTGTTTAAGGGACTTTTATCAACCTTTGTACACATCAGAACATTCCCCATTCGGATGAAGCCCTAGACTTTTTCTTTGATTCTCTTTCACCACACAATGATCAGCCACAGAACTTTTAGCTCACTAGAGTTCTCTATTCCCAAATTAAAGATGGCACTTGCGAAATTACTCAAAGACAAAGCCCCTAGTCCAAATGTTTTTTTAGTTGAAGTTCACTTCCACTTCCCACACATCTAACTCCCCATTTGTGCTCTTTGTATCAATAGTTTGTCTCCAATATTGAGTCTTGCAGTACTTTTTTGGAAACAATGCTGTGTCTGATTCCAAACAAAGACAAAGATCTCTCCTCTTGTACTAATTACAGACCCATTTCTCTCATAAATATAGACCCCAAAATGTTGGCAATAATCTTAGCCCTTCAAATCAATCAATGTATCCCAGATTTGATTGGTCTGGAGAAAACAGGATTTGTAAGGGCATGTATATGGGCGACAATTATGAAGATTTTTTGAGACCTTTACATCCTGGCTATGGCCGCAATTACATTAGAATTGAAAAACCTAAAGGCCTTCAACCAGGTTCACACTGGCTTTTTATGATGTGCGGGCTCGAATGGCAAGGTTTTGGCACTGGTATTTTTAAATATATCAGTCTGCTTTGCTCCTCCATAAAAACCTCAATATTTGTAAACAGCATTCAATTCTCATACTATCCCCTCCTAGGGAGTACCCGAGAAGGGTGTCCACTATCACCTTTACCTTTCATAATGTATTTGGAGCATTTTCTTCATACTTTACATCATTTGTTTTATTGTCATTGTTTTTACACACAAGGACACTGACATTAAACTCTCTCTTTATGCTCATTTTGTTGTCCTTTATGTCTCAGATTTACAAATGTCCATACCTGCCTTTTTAGATCTTTTAACAACGTATTCCAGATTATCCGGTTACAAACTAAACTTCACTAAGGGCCTGATTTAGATCTGGGTGGATGGGTTACTCTGCCACAATGGTGATGGATATCCCATTCGCTGAAATATAAATCCTATACGATACAATAAGATTTATATTTCAGCGAACGGGATGTCTGTCACTGTTGTGACAGACTAACCCATCCGCCAAGATCTAAATCAGGCCTACGTCTGAGGTTCTTCCATTAAATAAACACTGTTTAATAGAAATATTTGCATATACTGGTTTTAAGTGGAATTTTAATTATATTAAGGAGCTCCTTTCGATGTTGAGTGGAATTACTTCCGCAAGACCCTGACTTGGTTATGGGATCGACCAACACCCAGTTGGCGGTCCCGACCGCTCCATTTGGATGCGACGGAACACTGTTTGGTCGCATTCCTATATTTCACTATGGGAAAAAAGCATGCTCCCATACTGAAATGGTAGGTGCAGTTCATCCTTCCACCCCGTGGCAGGCACTTCAAAGTGCAGGGATCAACAGGGTAGCACCATAGGTGCACCGGTAGGCACACAAAATATCGATATTTTTACATTGACCTGCCATAATATTGATGTTTTAATTTCGAATGGACAGAATATAGAAGGTAAGTATTATTAATTTTTTTAATATTGAAGGGACAGAATTTCGAAGGTAAGTAATATCTATTTTGGTAATATCGATGTAAGTAATATCGATGTTAGTAATATCGATGTTACTAATACATTTTTATATGATTTTTATGTATATTATTATGTATTTAATATGTATTTTTTCAAAGTAATTTTAGTAGATTTTGTATTTTAGTACCATAGCGGGTTGTGGGTTTTTAGGGGAATAGGGTGGGAAGCAATTAATTATACTAAATAATTATTAATTTCTAGGAATTATACATTAATTTTATTTAATTGGTAATTCATTTTTATTGATTGGTAATTCATTTTAATTACTTAATTGACAATTATGTTCTGAAGCGAGTTGTGGGTTTATGGGGGAATAGGGTGGGAAGTAATTTAATTATACTAAATAAATTATTACTTTCTAGGAATTATAAATTATAATTAATTGGCAATTCATTTTTATTAATTGGTAATACATTTTAATTAATTGAATAATTGATAATTATGTTCTGTAGTGGGTTATGGGTTTATAGGGAATAGGGTGGGAAGTAATTTAAATGTAATTAAGTAATAATGTATTTTTATTAATTGTTTTTGCTAATTATATTATTGTTAATTAATTATTAATTGGTACTTACTTTTTATTGATTGGCAATCAATTGTTTTTATTTGGAAATTAATATTTAATCATTATTATTAATTGGTATTTATCATTCATTTATTATTTCTTAATAATTCATTGGTAATTATATTTTTAATAATTATTTATTGGTATTTGTAAATAGTTTAGATTAATTTAATAATTAATTTGTTAAGCATTTTAAAATATGAATTTATTTATAAGTATGTTATTTTTAACTTCTATGCTATCCAACACTATCCCTACTGTTGCATTCTCTGGAGTTGGAAAAGTAATTTTTACCCCTAGTTATCCAACACTTTCCCTACTGTTGCACTCTCTGGAGTGGGTATAGTAATTTTTAACCCTACGCTATCCAACACTTTTCCTACTGTTGCACTCTTTGGAGTGGGAATCGTCATTTTTACCCCTACGCTATCCAACACTTTCCCTACTGTTGCACTCTCTGGAGTTGGAATAGTAACTTTTACCCCGGCGCTATCCAACACTTTCCCTACTGTTATACTTTGGAGTGGGAATAGTAATTTTTACCCCTACGCTATCCAACACTTTCCCTACTGTTGCATTCTCTGGAGTGTAAATAGTAATTTTTTCCCCTACGCTATCCAATATTTTCCTTACTGTTGTTTTTTTTGGAGTTGTAATAGTATTTTATTCCCTCTGTTATTTAATATTTTTTGTATTGTTTTAGTTAATTTAGTATTTAACTAATTTTTAATATATTAAAAGTACATTTAATTGTTTTCATTTGTTTTGCATAATTATTTAATTTTTATTTATGTTATTATTTTATGTGTATAGATGAATTTGTAATTTATGATATTTTTTATTATTTAAAAGTTATTAAAATAAGTATTTAAATTGAATATTAAGTATCTATATTAGATATTATATGTATATGTTTAATTAATTTTTCATTACATTATGTATATTACTTATTCATTTTAATTATAATTTTTTTAACTATGTTCATTATATTTTTAAGTATTATTTAATTTATTTTACATGTTTGTTTAATAAAAAATTGATAATTTTTCAAAAACGATCTTTTTGACATCAATATTTTTTTTAAAGATTTTTGGACTTACCATGTTGTAGATAGGATGTCGATATTGTTGACATCGATATTTTTGTAGGTTGATATTTTCTCTTTCTATATTTTGTCAGACATTCGGTGCACCATGGGCCTCCAGTCAGAGACCATGCACCAAAGGGGGCACTGCTGGGAGCCCTTTAACACGCTCTTCGACATGGTTTCAATGTCAGACAGACCATCATGTCAGAAAGCATGCATTGTAACTTCAAGGGTGGAAAGAGCCACCTTTGAGATTATAGGTTGCATTCCGACTGGTAGACAGGCTCTCTGAGCCCTCAGAAGCCAGCCACAGTGACCGTCCGGTTTCCTTTCTGACTGCCTCCAGCAAAATGAGGCAGTCGTAAAGGACACCAACTGGTCCATTACGATGTGAGCCTTTACGGGCTGTATCGTAATCAGCCACAAAATGTTTACAGATCAAAATTCCAATTCTATCACAAAAACCATTCAGATAAATCTGGCTGATGCTCATCAAAGAATTATTCTAATGTCAGAGAAGTGGTCCCCTTTGTACTTATTTTGGGGGGGTAGGTTAGACACAATCAAAATAATGATGCTACCTCTCATTATTTTTTACCTATCAATGTTATCAGCGAAGCTTCCTTGTGAAGTTCTCAAAATCCCTTAATAGTTCACTTGGAAATGTTTTATGGAGTGGACAAAAAGCATGTATAACATTAATTTCATTATGGAAACCTAAAGATTTGCGTGGGGTTAATTTCCCTATTTTTCTGAAAAGTCATTCCTCATTTGTACTAAAAACAAATTTCACCTCATCTTGATGCAGATACAAATACACCCTCAAACGCCTGGCACAAATTAGAAGATTCAATGATTCCACCTTTCTGTTTTCATTCCTTGGCTCATTTCTCGCACCCTCCAAGGTCCTTCTCGTCTTCCACTAATAAATATTCTATATCAAGGTTATCTCCTGTCCTCACTTGGTCATTGTCACCACTGCAGGTGTTCCTAGGATCTTTTATATGGCATAACAAGCATATTAAATTGTCTAATTGTACAGTATTTGGAAAGATTGGGTGGCTAAAGGTATAGTTCAGGTTTAACAGCTATTGCGGAGCTCAGTTCTCCTCTTCTCATCCGAAATTTAAAGCAAATATGGCCTCACCTCTGCTTCTACTCTTAAATATGAATCTCTAAAAACAGTTCATATACAACACATATCGATACTTACACAGGTGCCAATTCCACTGCTACTCTGCTTTTAGAACAGCTTAACCTATCAATAGCTGCGAAGCCTTGTATATCTACAAATATCTTCATTATACCCTTACAACTTTTCCCAAAAATAAAATAGAATTATTGTGGGAGTTACAACACTTATTTTCCTTGCAAGCATGGAATTTAATTTGGTCCAAAATCCATCACACCTCTTGTAATGCTAGCACTACGCAAACTTTAAATTACTTCTAAAATATGCTTTCTTAGATTGTATTCAGAACTGCAATTCCATTTAATTGTAATAATTATTTGACAACCACATTAATAATTTATACCTGTAAGGTTGTATGATTTTACTGTTCTTGTTTACTTCTTTTTCTCCCTCTTTTTCTCTCTTCTTCTTCTCTCTTTCTCTTATATTTTCTTCTTCCTCCTTCCCGCAAAATACAAAATATAAATTGTGGTACCATTAAGGTACTCTTTTGAATATTTCTTTTTTATTGGTCTACAGTATTATAGTGCATTACTTTTTTGTTTATTTCTGCTTCTGCTGTATTTTATGCTATTACCTTGCTTCTGTGTAAAATATTGTGTAAAATAATATACATTTTGTACTATATAGTCCTTGTTGAAATTTTTTAAATAAAGCTGCTTTAAACTCAAAAAATATATATATATATATTTTGAGCACACTACTATGGTCAGACGATATTTTAAAGTTAATATTCTGGTCAAATACCATCTTATACTTGTTAGCCACACCTAAACCCTGTTGCACAGCCTCAAACGTTCCGGTACTCAACCAAGTGGGACCTCTTTACAGGAACTCTCAGCCGACTGAATTCCACTGAATCACATCACTCCCCACATACTACAAGCGTGAACCTTCCCAAACTTTAAAATATAAAGAGTAACGTTGTATCATTTCATCATCCTAGACCCTTCACCCACCACCACCTTTTCCATCACGTTCCACTGTAAATAAATCAAAGTACGTGTTTATCTAATAAGTATGATATGTCTTAATCTTTTAGTTAATGACCATTCTCCATAATCGCTGTTGTATTTTTATTCAATAACTGATCACGACTTCTGGTTCTGTTGCTCACATGAATGAATTAAGCACAATAAAATAAATATCAACATATCAAACTACGGGGCATATTAGCAACAACTTGCGACAATTATCGCAACCCGCGCTTAGCGCAATTTTTTGCATCGCCTCCTGTCGCTGGATTTTATTGCGGAGATAACGCAGTATTACCAACGTTTATCTCCGCAGCGATAATAAATCCAGCGATAGTGGTGAATCCCATCTATAACATGAGATTTTCAGCGATAAAAATCCAATTGCTAAGGAAAATCTCCCTAATAGGCAGGTGGGGACTTAGCTGTAGAATCCACCTCCCATTGACTAATATGGCTGAGTCAGGTTTTTACCAGGTGTAAAATCCTGGCGCTAATCGCGGTTAGCGCACATTTTTTTATCGCGTTGCGGGTATTGCTAATAGGCAATAGCTGCGTTAGCGACTGCTTTCAGTCGCTACCAGTTTGGGTACGCCCACTTTGCATGTCATTAGTGATAAATATCTCTGACATGAAAAGCGGGCCCCAAACCAGTCACCATCACCTGGAAGTTGTCGCTAACTGCTGTTAGCGACAGCTTGGTAATTGGGCAATAAAAAAATTGCCGCTTTATCAGCAAAAAGTGCAGCTAAAGCGGCGATAATGCCCTTGCTAATATGCCTCTCCATTTTTATCGTCATTGATGTAAATTCTGGTGCTGCAACAGGGATAATAGGCGCATGGTGTCCCTTCCTGTTATGTAACCTGAGTCAACCGTGAAGTGAAATCACTTTCTCTGACGTCGGTGAGAGTGAAATGGTGCATGATGTTAGTACTGCTAACAATCTGATTAACTGAATTTACGTCCATTCTGCACTCAGCCATTTAAAGCTTTGTAAGGTAGAATCGTGTTTTAGGTAGTGCAACTTCGCCAGTTAATATTACTTTATCATACTCTGATGTCACAGCCCTACTTCAATATGAATAAATGTTCATCAGCTTCAGTTAGCCATTGAATTGTAACACGCTACAGCATCCTTGTCTCAGAGAGCACACACCAGCTACCTGCAGCTTTTTATACACTTTTGTGTATGGTCGCGATAATGGCCATCAAATGTACTGCGTCACAAATCTTTGACTTGAGCGGTGGTGATGGAGAACTGAGAAACGTCTGAACATGAGCCATTTACGGCTCCCGAGTGTACAGCAAACGTGTAGACTGCATCTCAATTTGGAAACTTCATTTTGTCCAATGCTTTGCCTAAATATAATTATATTCGATATCAAGCATAATTTCGACCAGTTCTCGTTTTCCTTCAATGTATGCTTGAACTAAATTAAATGTATGAATGCAGTGTATATTTTAATCTTTTGTATTTCGTGCTTACTTTCATCTAACGATTATTGCAGGCTGGAAAGGCTATTCTGCAAATCTGTTTACTCGAGCCCAGCAATCAAACATCCGGATTACCCTGCGGTGCCGCGCACCTTTTGAAGGACCGCTGTGCATGCCGTGGTCTAGGACGGATTACGGCAGTAGATTCCCTCTAGAGTGAACATCATAAACCTCTCAGAAATATACACCACCGTGACCCATAACTGGATAATCTGTCTCAACCTAACATCAAAAGCCTTCTTTCACACTTCCCGTTTACTAGGTAAGGCGAAGTCTGTTTATAAATTGGCGCACCATCCCCAGCATCCACTGCTCAGTGCTTTTCTCTTAACACTAGTCTCTCTGTATTCCTACAGCATTGATATTAAAACACCCGCCCCCCCCCCCCCTCCTCATGATTACATCTTTACCCCTCTACTAGTCATTACTTCTCAAAATACTCTTCACATCTACATTTCAGCTGTTCTAATTTCAAATAAAGCATTGCTACATTCAATATTCCATTCGCCACTAAAAATGTCCCTTTTTTTCTTCCTACCGCCCCATAGCAGCTGGAAGCACCCCCTAGGCCGTGTTGAGCACTCACAATTCCAGCGGCGTCCTAAACAGTGCCTAATGTTGTGTTCATTGCATCCACGGAATTGGTTTGGCAGTGAATTACACTTCCGGAAAAGGAAGGAATATTTGGAGACAACTCACCCAGCAAATGGGACAGGCATTCTATAGATGGATCCCAGCAAAAGTCCAATCTGAGAACCACTTTATTGGATGCACCCCACATTGGATGTGAAGGAAAGATAAGGGTGAACATCCAGCCTGGCGTGCAGGATTGCAGCGGTCATATGGATTACATGAACAATGCTTGGGACAGTAAGTGGAGTACTAGAAGTGAAGCAAAGCAATATGGATCCCATCCACCCATGCCAAATGTAAACAGATAAACAGCTCACATATCATAGACCAGCAGTGCACAGAAACAGATATCCTGGTCTCTACAATATTTCGAAAGATTGAAGAAGAAGTGGTACACTAGCACATGTGACCTACCCCTTAAAGTAAATAGTAATTTTCTGCTTAAAACTTTATCAAACAATCAACTTCGCCACTCTGGTGGTAAATGAATGTCTGTGTAGGTAAAGTGTACGCTGTCCTAACCATTCCGCTGCAGCCCATGCTGTACTGGTGTACATGACGCACCAGTTTTACTGTGTTGTGTACCTGACACAATATAATGGTGTGGTTTCTTCTGAGGATAGAGACAAGTACTGTGCACTGCACCCAGCTGACGCAGTTAGAGGTCAAGCATTTAACAGTGTAACTTCATGTTGTTTCCCTGACTTATCTGCACAGTGAAAATTAAAAACAAACTAAAATGTAACTAGAATTTCATAATAGTAGTTTAATATACCACGACTCGCTTTCTGAAAATAACTTTCAATTTGGGGATATGGTGACGCAGTTGTCAATATTAAACAGTGTTCACTGTTGCTTAAATAAATAACAGTAACATTTAACAGTGACTGGATTTGGTAGTTTTTTTTTACTAAGGAGGCCAAAGTGTCCACTGGAGAAAATGTCTACAAACAGGAAGTAGATTGGACTATTGAACACAAGAATATCAAGGCACACTAAAATCTGCAACAAAATATCAAGGGACAACATATAGAAAGGTAAGTGCATATAGGGAAGTATAGGTTTACTATTCCTAACCCCTCATCTATTTACCTTGAGGGTATAAAGTCAATTTACATAAATGTAGAGTTGCTATGTATAGAAATTCTATGCATACTTGCCTTTTACAATTTTATTCTTCAGTATTCTGTCTACGATATTAGTTTTCAACGTTATCCTGTAGTCAGTATTTAGGATACACATATTGAAAAGGGTAATGGGTATCTGAGCACAGAGATGCAGCCAGTATTGAAACCTGAGGCAGAAACTTCCAATGGAATTTTTAGTTAAACTCTTAGATGTGGCTTAAAACCGCAGGCCACATTCCTGCTCAAAGCACACTAACGCACAAATGAAGAGCAACATCTTATAAAAGCAGCACAAGGGCTGGCACAATTTATGCAACAGACATGATGGTCCTTTAGTCAAGGGAGCTGACAGGGTTCGCAGTATATCTGAATTCTCAACTCACTCAACTTTGCCTAGTGCATCACTCTTCTTATGTCCAAAAAGGCAGTAGAGTTGCTCCCACTGTCTTTAGTATAATACGTGTTGATCTAGAACAGTCTTTACAGATCTTTTTTACAAACAGCAGTGGGTTCCTTGGCATGGGTGCTGCCATGTTGCTGGACCACCCCACTTAGTTACTGGAGGTATAAATCAACAAAAGTTAAACAAATTGTCTACTTTTCAAAGAGAAATCAGATATGGGAAAACCCAAATTGTATTTGTTATAGTGCTTACAAAAACTTTGGAAGGGGTAGCTTTCCCTAGAAAGATATTGTCTTAAACTTCTAAAACATCAGGCTAAATCAGTGGCACAAGTGTGGCAAATGTTTCTCACATAAATCTCTTTTCTACTATCAGAAAACTGAATTATAACAAGAAGTGAAGCTGAGTTGGGTCTTGGGACTCTGCTTGAGCTGCCACTGTTTGTTTGTGCCACCAGTTGGGGACTCCAAGCCCCAGAATTATCTGTTCTCCCAGGAGGGGCGAGCCCGCATCCTCGCACTTCAAAAAGCGCCCGCGACCTCCGCAGAGCAGAATGCTGCTTGTGCTGCCACTGCTTGTTTGTGCCGCCAGTTGGGGGACTCCAAACCCCAGAATCCTTTGCTTTCCCAGGAGGGAGGAGCCTACATCCTTGCACTTCAAAACGCACCCACAACCTCCACAGCGGGGGACGCGCACAGGCGAAGCCCAGGCCAAGGGGCCGGGCCCGTCCGTGAAAGGAAGGGGCAGGGCAGGGCCACCCCTCTTGGTTTTATTACACAACTCAGGGAGCTGAAGTGACTCGTGCGTGTCCAGTACTGCAGTCAAGGTTTGTCCTATTGCTTTGACTTTCCTGAACTGCCTACACTGACCCTGTTGCAACTGATCGTTGACTTTGACATCTGGGGATTTGTAGTAGACCTCCTGTAGTCAACTTCTATAGTTTTTGTATATTTAGTTATATTTATTGTATCATCTTACTCATGCATTCCACGGATATGTGGTAGTATACCCATTTGGTCTTTTTACAATTTTTGGACAAGGGAAAAAGGAAACATCCAGGGGGTGTTGCTAAATCGCCGAGTAGTGCCCACCCCCTTTCTTCTATTTTGAACTATATTACAGGTGTAATGGGGGCATTGGAAAACATAACATGAGTGTGGAGGAGTCTCTAACAAATTGCACTAATAACATCTCTGGTTTGATTCCTACTGAAACAGGTGCAACAGCTATTCCTACCGCTACTCTTACTTCTAATAGTCTATTGGTAACTGAGCAGCGGGAAGATAAGAAACTAGAGCAGTATACCTCAAAATCCCCTATAACAGCCCCTCCTGACACCCAATCCGCCACCAAACCCCCAAGTAAGCACTTTAAAACCCCAGCTATTGTGTCATCCCAAGCCCCTCTAGTGTCTGTATCTAGTGGAGCAGGTGGGGGAGGCCAACGTCCTAAGAAAACTTCAACTGAAAAGCAATTGTTGACCCAAAAACCCAATAAGACAGTGGCTGACCATCAGCACGGTGGTCACGCATCTCTGTCCGCACTGATACAGACCTTTTCTGATTCAGTTAAAGTTGCACTTAGCTCACTTACGGAGCAACTAAAAGGGATCAAGAAAAATATCCTTTCTTGACTGGACCTGCTGGGTAACAATCAGACACCTGCAAAAACAACAGATGATGGACAGAATGCAGAACAATGTCATACATTCACCCAGGTACAGAGATTTGGGCCTAAATCCATCGCTTTTTTGCACTCCACACCACCCCAGTTCAGACATGGCCATATGCAAATCAGTCTTGACCCTGTGCCTCATGGGAACAGTCCAGCCCGAACTGCCAAGCCATGTCTTTCCTGGACCGGAATCAAGCATCCTAGGACCGGTTTCTGGCTATCAGCCGTCATCAGCCAGGATAGCTTGACTCCAGTGGTGTGGAGAGCACGGGACTCACGTCTGAGCATATCCATCCCACTCGGGGTGACAAATGCAAAAACAACAGTTGATGGACAGAATGCAGAACAATGTCCTACATTCACCCCAGTACAGAGATCTGGGCCTAAATCCATCGTTTGTTTGCACTCCACACCACCCCATTTCAGACATGGCCATATGCAAATCAGTCTTGACCCTGTGCCTCATGGGAACAGTCCAGCCCGAACTGCCAAGCCATGTCTTTCCTGGACCAGAATCAAGCATCCTAGGACCGCTTTCTGGCTATCAGCCGTCATCAGCCAGGATAGCTTGACTCCAGTAGTGTGGAGAGCACGGGACTCATGTCTGAGCATACCCATCCCTCTCGGGGTGACAAATGCAAAAACAGCAGTTGATGGACAGAATGCAGAACAATGTCATACATTCACCCCAGTACAGAGAACTGGGCCTAAATCCATAGTTTTTTGCACTCCACACCACCCCAGTTCAGACATGGCCATATGCAAATCAGTCTTGACCCTGTGCCTCATGGGTACAGTCCAGCCCGAACTGCCAAGCCATGTCTTTCCTGGACCAGAATCAAGCATCCTAGGACCGCTTTCTGGCTATCAGCCGTCATCAGCCAGGATAGCTTGACTCCAGTGGTGTGGAGAGCACGGGACTCACGTCTGAGCATACCCATCCCACTCGGGGTGACAAATGCAAAAACAACAGTTGATGGACAGAATGCAGAAGAATGTCATACATTCACCCCAGTACAGAGATCTGGGCCTAAATCCATTGTGTTTTTGCACTCCACACCACCCCAGTTCAGTCATGGCCATATGCAAATCAGTCTTGACCCTGTGACTCATGGCCATGTCTTTCCTGGACCGGAATCAAGCATCCTAGGACCGGTTTCTGGCTATCAGCCGTCATCAGCCAGGATAGCTTGACTCCAGTAGTGTGGAGAGCACGGACTCACGTCTGAGCATACCCATCCCACTCGGGGTGACAAATGCAAAAACAACAGTTGATGGACAGAATTCAGAAAAATGTCATACATTCACCCCAGTACAGAGATCTGGGCCTAAATCCATCGTTTTTTTGCACTCCACACCACCCCAGTTCAGACATGGCCATATGCAAATCAGTCTTGACCCTGTGCCTCATGGGAACAGTCCAGCCCAAACTGCCAAGCCATGTCTCTCCTGGACCGGAATCAAGTATCCTAGGACCGCTTTCTGGCTATCAGCCGTCATCAGCCAGGATAGCTTGACTCCAGTGGTGTGGAGAGCACGGGACTCACGTCTGAGCATACCCATCCCACTCAGGGTGACAAATGCAAAAACAACAGTTGATGGACAGAATGCAGAAGAATGTCATACATTCACCCAGTACAGAGATCTGGGCCTAAATCCATTGTGTTTTTGCACTCCACACCACCCCAGTTCAGTCATGGCCATATGCAAATCAGTCTTGACCCTGTGACTCATGGCCATGTCTTTCCTGGACCGGAATCAAGCATCCTAGGACCGGTTTCTGGCTATCAGCCGTCATCAGCCAGGATAGCTTGACTCCAGTGGTGTGGAGAGCACGGACTCACGTCTGAGCATACCCATCCCACTCGGGGTGACAAATGCAAAAACAACAGTTGATGGACAGAATTCAGAACAATGTCCTACATTCACCCCAGTACAGAGATCTGGGCCTAAATCCATCGTTTTTTTGCACTCCACACCACCCCAGTTCAGACATGGCCATATGCAAATCAGTCTTGACCCTGTGCCTCATGGGAACAGTCCAGCCCAAACTGCCAAGCCATGTCTCTCCTGGACCGGAATCAAGCATCCTAGTAACGGTTTCTGGCTATCAGCCATTATCGGCCAGGATAGCTTGACTCCAGTGGTGTGGAGAGCATGGGGCTCACGTCTGAGCATACCCATCCCACTCGGGGTGACAAATGCAAAAACAACAGTTGATAGACAGAATGCAGAACAATGTCATACATTCACCCCAGTACAGAGATCTGTGCCTAAATCCATCGTTTTTTTGCACTCCGAACCACCCCAGTTCAGACATGGCCATATGCAAATCAGTCTTGAGGCACAGTGTCAAGGCTGATTTGCATATGGCCATGTCCGAACTGGGGTGGTGTGGAGTGCAAACAGCACAGAGCACAGAGATAGATGAGGCCTTTGAGTCCTCAAAGTTCCCTCGGCCTTGTATCGCTGATGACTCCTCAGCTCTGCAGCTACACCCCGTGGTGGCTAAGACCTCTATGGCAGCTCTCACAGTTCTTTATTGGAATGTAGCTAGTCTATGCCATAAATGCATTACTAGGGAATGGTTTGAATTCACATCTAAGTTTCACATTCTCTGCTTACAGGAAGCCTGGGCATTGGATCCAATCCATCTTAATCGTTTTAAAACAGTTCAAAGCCCAGCAATCCAGTCCAATTGTGGGTGACCTAAAGGGGGCTTTTGTATCTATGTGTCAAACACGCTGGCTCCACTAAATACAACAGTGATTGCTACAAGAGTGTTCCATCAAATTGTTTCTCTCCAAATTTCTGCCTATTCGACTCGGGCCATTGTTAATTTTTATAATAGCACCTTGTTAGAAATGGGGGTCTCTAGTTGGCAGAGGTAGGTACATTTGTCCAAATAGGGACCCTTGCTTCCAGTCAGGGTAAGGGGATACACACATTAGATAACATCTGCTCATCGCCTTGGTATCTTTATCGTAACTAAATAAGACTAAAAAGACAAAAATCCAACATACAAAAACTCAGAAGAATGTCTTTAGAAAGGTTGTCGCAAAAATAAACTTGTAGTTGATGAAATTCGACTCTTTACTCACAAAGTACCTGGGATGCGTAACGCAAAACAAACAAAAAGGTCGCAGAGTAGGCAATGTGTTGATTCTTCTTGCGCTCCGGTTCTGATGCGACAAGTTGGCGCCTCGATGCGTTGGGATGACCCGGTGCGATGTGAGAAAATGGCTACTTTACTGCGTTCTGACAATGTAGAGGCAATGTGTGCAAGCCAGACGGTCGTGGGGCAAACTCTTGGTTTTCTGAGCCGTGACAGGCCCTGCGACTTGCCGGTGATGTGACAGCACCATCTCTGCGGCGGCACACTTCTCCGGTGATGCGCCGGTGAACAGCGGCAACATACTTCCTTGATTATGCCACAGCGGTTGCTGCGGCAGCGTCATACTTCTCTCGTTGTGTCGCACTTCCAGTCCCCTTCAGCAAAAAGGCCTCACACACTTACAGGCCCTCCTGGCAGACTGGAACTCCGAGCAAGGACGTTCAGGGATGCTGGGGGTGTAGTGCTTTTTCTGTACTTCAGAAACAGGAGGCCAGCTCTTCTCAGGCCCTTGGAGACTGTTCTTCCGATGGACACAGCACACAGAAAAGTCCTTCTTCAAGCAGGGGAAACTTTCTTGTTTCCTTAAATTCTCTTTTCTGCTTTGCTATGTCCAGTTATGTTGTGTTGCTACCTTGTCGGGCGCCAGGACGCTCCTTCGCTGGAGCATCTGTGCGCGTAATAAATTAGTTTAACATAACATAACAGCACACAGCAAAGTCCTTTAGTCCTCTCCTCAGTAGAAACAGCAAACTGCAGGGCAACCCCAGACACACAGCAAGGGCAGTAGTTCGCCTCAGTCTCTTCAGCTGATCTTCTTTGGCAGGGATTCCTCTTGATCACAAAGTAGTCTAAAGTTCAGGGGTTTCAGCTCTCATATTTGTACCCCAAACAACTTTGTTCTCTATGTGTGAAGGGTGCTGGGCCCAGTCCAAGCCAGTTCTGGGTGCACTCTACCAGTGCACAACTTCTTCCTTTGTCAGTGTGTGCCAGAGTCATCAGACTCACCACAGGAGATGGAGCCAGCATTGTGGAAGGCAGGCACATCCCTATTCAGGCCCAGGTGCTACTCCTCCCACCACTCCAAATGCAGATAGGTCTATACAGCCTAATGCTGACTCACCCAGACTCCTGAAGCCACCCCAGCCCCTGTCACTCTCAAACCAGACAGTCAACTTACAAACAGGCAGAGGCACACACAGAAAGGTTGAACAAGAAAATAGCCACTTTCTAAAAGTGCTATTTTCAAACACCAAATTTAAAAACTATCCTTCCAAAAAGATGTGTTATTCTCCTATGGGAAGACATGCAGGTAATCATGCCACACAGCATTCCTCATTGAGTCCTATGGGCAAGGTAGCCTTTCAATAGTGAAAAACGAATTTGGTAGTATTTCACTCTCAGGACATGTTATCTACACTACTACATGTCCTACCTTTCACATACACTGCACCCTGTCCAGGGCGTTACCGTGGGCCTATCATAGGGCTGTCCAATGTGTAAGAAAAGGGAAGGGTAAGGCCTGGCAAGTGGGTGCCCAAACTGTGCACATGCACTGTGGTGGCAGGCCTGAGACCTCTTTTCAGAGCTACTCGTGTGAGTGACACAATCAGTGCTGCAAGCCCACTAGTAGCATTTGAATTACAAGCCCTGGCACACTCAGTGCACTTTACAAGGGATCTACTGGTAAAACAAATAAGCCAACCATGGATAACCAATCACAATAACAATTAAACCAGGGAGCACTTGTACTTTGGCACTGATAAGCAGTGGCAGAGTGCCCAAAGCATCTAAACCAGCAAAACAAAATCGAGCACAGTGTCAAAAATACAGTAGGTAGAAGCAAAAAGTCAGGGGAAACCACACCAAGGATGCCAGGTCTAACACACATGCACATCGGAAATCATTACAGTTTTCCAAAAACTAGATCATGATTTGGAGAAAGCTTTTCCCAACAATTGTAGGGATCTAATTATCTTATGGGGCAGAGATTTTAACAGACGTGTCTGACCTCAGTCATCTAACAAGGTGTGTTGTCATGACATCGCCTGATAACTGTGACATCACCCATTTCCTCCATTTGGAGTACAGAGATAATTTAAATGATTTACTCTTAAAACACAACTTGTGGTTTTGTAATGAACTTACCCGTACACCAGTTACAGTGAGGAGCACCTATAACGGCAGGGGAGAGAATAGCGTGATAAACTTTTTACTGTTTCTTCAGCGCTATTCAGCACTGGTTTTAGAGTTTTTTATCCATGACATAGGGACCAGTGATTACTTCCCTCAAAGTGTTGGCCTGAATTTTTACCTTTATGTCCAGAGGGGAGACGCACAAAAAGTTACTGCATTCGAGGAAATTGATATTTCCCGTCGTAATGGGTATGCGCTAAGATGGTCCCTGGTGGATCCATCTAACTTTTTAGTAAATCTAATTCAAAAATAGAGTGAGGCTTTCGTAGCATGTCTAGATGAAACTACAGAGGCACACAAATATATTTTAGTGTTCAACCTCATAAAAAAGTGCACCGAAAAGGGGCTCCATGTAAATCAGAAAAAAGCGAAGGCAGGTTATTGTGGCTGGTTCGATCCAGTTGCACAAAAAAAGCATAGAAATGTAAAACTAACTTTAGCCAAACAACCGAGATCTGTTATTGAGATCCGAGAATGCCGACTAGCATATAAACTAGCCATTAAACAACGGAAAAGAAACCTGAAGGAGGAAACGTGGAGCAAACTACTTGAAGCCAGTCTGTCCAATGATAACATCTCATTCTGGCCTGTCATCAACTCTCCTTCTTATAATTCCCCAGACTGCCCTCGAGCTGAGATAGCCATTACAAAGGCTGCATGGATAGCCCATTTTAGTAATTTGTATTCTTCTAAGGAAGATATTGTGACTAACCCTGGGCGGAGTGGGCGGAGTGGGGCTTCGCGGAGCTACGCGAAGTGGGCCAGAAACTACGCCCACCTCCGCACTCCGCGTAGCCCCACTCCGCAAACACCACTGGCCGCCAGCCCCGCCACCCGCCTCCCTCCCGCCCCTCCCTAAATACTTTCAATTAAAGGAGTCAAATAATTAAAACGCACTTACCTTGCCCGCCGCTGCCCGCCGCGTCCCCGGGGCTCGCTATCTTCCGTCTTCTTTACTAATGCGCATGCGTGGGCGGCCGTGCATGCGCATTTCTCACGAGAAAATGCGCATGCGCGGCCGCCCGCGCATGCGCATTAGTAAAGAAGACGGAAGACGGAAGATAGCGAGCCCCGGGGACGCGGCGGGCAGCGGCGGGCAAGGTAAGTGCATTTTAATTATTTGACTCCTTTAATTGAAAGTATTTAGGGAGGGCGGGAGGGAGGCGGGTGGCGGCCAGCTACGCTCCGTCTGCGGAGCGTGCGTAGTGCCGCCTGGCTACGCCCGCTCCGCAAAATGCGGAGTAGGCGGCACTACGCACACTCCGTGCACAGAGCGTAGCTGGCCGCCCACCCCTAATTGTGACCCCCTCGCCTATTGCTTATACTCCTACTGGGCCCGCGTCTCCCCCTGACATTTCCATTTCTACGGGACCTTTGAATAACCTGAAATATCCGGAATTTCCCTGGACGAAGTTGTCCTGGCACTGAATGCAAGCAAGGGGGGTGAAGCTCTGGGGCCTAATGGGATCTCTATCGATCTGTTTAAATCTAACACTGACCTTTGGGGCCCCATCCTCACCTTGGTCTTCAGAGCCTGTCAGGAAAAAGGATTTTTACCCACTTGGCCAGAGTCTCTTATCATCCCTATATTCAAGAAGGGTGATCGTAATAACCCAGCTCAAAACAGGCCAATTTCTTTTCTGGATTTCCTTGTAAAGGTGGCTGGTCGTATTCTTCTAGGCCGACTGCAGGACTGGGCAGAAACCAACAATATCCTCTTGGATCTGCAATACGGTTTTAGGTCTGGGCTTCGGACTACAGCTCAGGCCATTAATCTGGACCTACTTATTGGTAAATATGTGCTTATAAAAGGAGGCAATTTCTTGTAGATTTATCTTCCGCGTTTGATTTTGTGGCCCATGATAAGTCAATCATGGTTAACATGGGCATGAACTGCACTATTGAGAACTTTCTTAGAGATCTGTATGCCCAAGGCCGGGGTAAAGTTTTCTACGGCCTCAATGGTAATTGCACCAGGCCACTTAAAATAGGAAGAGGGGTACACCAAGGATGTGTACTGTCCCCCTTCCTGTTTAACCTCTATATCAACAGTGTAGGCGACACACTGGATAGCAAGTGAGCGGACCTATCTCAGGTGGGACATCGGCCAATACCAACACTTTTTTACACCGATGATGCAGTATTAATGGCCCACACTTCACTTGGCCTCCAGCATCTAGTTGACGAGTTTGCCCAGTTCATGCAAAACCATGGTCTAAAAATTAACATCAGTAAAACTTTTGTTATGAAAATTGGGAATATGGGCTCCCGCTGCCGTGACATCTTTATTGCGGGTTCTAAAATTCTGTTCACAGCGACATTTTCTTACTTGGGGATTGTGTTTAGTCAAGCAGGGAACTGGCCTGGGGCAATCAAATCAAGGCGACTTTGTTTTGTTATAACAATAATGACGCACTAAATTTTGCTAGACAGCTTGCCATTAAACACCCGAGGGAATTGATGGCCATCTATAAGCCCAAATGCAGACCAACTGCTACGTACAGGTCTGAGCTCTGGGGTATGGGAAGATTGATATACTCCAACTTGAAGAAAATGCCTTTTTAAGGAATCTCCTTGCACTCCCAAAAAGTAGCTCAGCCTATGTTTGTCACTCTGAATTAGGAGCCCCTTACATAGCAGATGTGATCAGGATCCAGCCAGTACTTCTCTGGCATAAAATGTGGTCATCCGAACACACCTCTTTCAATTGAGCCATAATTGCTGATTGTCTAAAATCTACGCACGCTCTCAAAATCCCCTGGCTCAAATTTGTGTACAATTTTCTGACAGACCTTGGCCATCCCGAGTATTTTAAACACCCCGAGAGCATGATTACTGTCCAAAGAAAGCCTTGAAACTGACATGTATCTCATTATTAGAGGAAATCAGATTATCTTCCGAAATTTTGAAACCTTCAGTGCTGATGAATCAGATGATGTTGACTAGTTATTACATGCAACTGTACTTCGTCAAAGTGTATAATCCGTGCCACAGGTTCATGTTGACCCGCTTTTGATTGGATGTTTTCCACCGTTTAATTAGTTTCCCTACTATGACCTGGGGAGCTGCCCTTGTGATGATACCTCAACACAGAGCACCATCCACACTGTGCTTTTCTGTAAACATTTTTCTGGGCTGAGAAAGAAACTCATCAAAACTTTGTTATTAACTGCTGGGTCTTGTACAATGTTGCCCAGCTTTTATATACTTGTAAATATTACCAAATGTATACACATGTGTAGTAATGTCACAATTTCTGCTGGCCGTTAATATTGGCAGGAAGCAGTTGTAAATAGTAATTGAGTGATCGCGCAGTTGATGACTGTTTTTACATATAACAGCCTTTTATACTCTGTTTTAACTTGTATTCTGATTTTGAAACTTTGTCATAGATGTATTTTGTAGCTTTTATGATTCACTTTGTGATTTTGAACAAAGCTTATTTTGATTGATTGACTGAGTTGGGTCTTCCTCCTACCCATTTGTCTATGGCACTCTTTGTTTATTTTGAGATACTGACATTTTGGGATCAAATAATGAAACATCAAGTTTTTAAAAGTAGAGTTGGAGTCATCAAGAAGTGCTGAAAGTCAAAACATTTTTAGGAAGTACTAACATGGTGAAAAATATTCTCTATCTTCAACTAAATATGGCACTCATTGATGAATGTGCGGAAACTTATGCCATTGTTTAATGCAATAATATGCCATAATTCAAAGGAAAAATCAGTTCCTGGTAGGAAATACAATCCCAAATCAGTGGCTGACAATTTGATTTATTGGTACTGTAGTATTATCTCAGATTATTCGTGTTCAATTTTGTAAGAAAATGCATCTTTTTACAACGTCATCCCCATTTTTCTGGATAGATGCTGCTGTGTTTTTGACTCTGTGCACTGGGACACTGCAAATGAAGCCTCAGTGCATGTGTTCTGGCTCCTAAAACATGTTGAATTTGGTTTTACTCCTAAATGGCATATTTTATTTACCTATATGTCACTGGTATATGGTACAAGGTGTACGCTGTGCCTGTAAGTTTAAGTTAAATATCAATAGTGGACTTCAGAACCCATTGTGCGATCCCTGACATTAAGAGTGCAAACATAACTACAGGCCTGCCATTGTAGCCTGGTGGTGGCAGCTTAAAACTGCCATATTTCACCTGACAAAATACCCCCATTTGGCAGGCCTAACCATCCTTTTACATATTGAGTCGCCATAAGTAGGCCTTATCGCTCATAAGGTAGAGTGAATGGTATTTAACAGTAGGACATGTAAAAGTGTAATGTTAAACATATCTTTACAGTCAGTGGTGAAGTGTAGGTGGGGTGACAGGGGTGGTTGCCCCAGGTGCAATATTCTTGGGGTGCAAACTGTAAGTTTCAGAAGTGTAGATCACTGGTGGAATGGACAACTTTCCCCTGTGGAGTGATGTGTGTACAAATGAAGGAGGGGGTAGGCGTGCCAGTCACACTCCCCAAAAACGTAGCACCCTAACTTTTCACAGAGGCAAAGTGGGAAATAAGGAAGAATAGGGGTAAACAATAGAAAGACTCGACTGTGATGCAAGCACTGACTGAGTGGCTCTGGGCGTAGGACTGCACCTCAAAAACTGATATAGGTGGAGTTCAAATTCAATCAGCCTAAGGGCAGTTTACTCAGCAGGGACTCACCGACAGGGATGGGTGAAAGTCACTCTGTGAAGAGGGAGGATTACTACCCACTGACAGAAAGACAGGGTTGCCCAGATTGTAGCTCCTGTATTCTGGCCACACATTGCTGTGCTGATAATGGCGACGCACTCTGCGTTACTAGCTCAACAAGGCGGCTCCTTCCTGCCTTGAAGAGGTGTGTGTTGTGACGCTCGTGGAAGACAATGCAGCTTTTCTCAGTGACAGACCAGCCTGTGAGTCCTGCTGGCTGATGACATGCTGGTAGAAAAGACCTGAGGAACATGAATCACCAGCGACCACCACCCACGCCAGCCAAACACAATCAACAGGGTATCCAAGTTGTGACAATGGATGGGTGGCATAGAGAAAGGCAGATATGGCAAAAGGCATTTCTTGGTAATACAGTTGTCTTCCTAATAGAAGACATATGTTCAGATAAATTGGCAAATTCTGAGGGGTGTTGCTTAGTGGGAAGGGAGAACAGGGGTCAGAGTGCCAGTGAAGCACATCAGTCATTAGTTGCTCTACACTGCTGGCATGTCCTGACTGGCAGCAACCTTATTTAAAATCCCAATCTTTGGTAGGCTACTAGATGCGAATAAATTGCCCAAATTAATTTTCCGCTTTATTGTTTCCAATGTAGTGCAACCCGCCATTTCATTATAGTAGATGTTTCCTCTTCTGTAACATTTTCTAGCTCTGTTGACTTCGATAAGTCCTCAACATATTGTTTAGGCCATGTAATTTGATCCATAACACTGTTTTGTTTAGTGTTGTTATGGTGGCACACAGTTGAGGAGCCTACTTCTAAATTTGCTTGGGGCAGGGGTCGCGTGAAAAGACATGACTTGTCAAAAATAAGACTGATGAGCAGAACTATATGCCTCTTGCCCCGGCAGCTGGCAACACACGCTATGCCGCTGTTTACAGTCAAAAAGCCCCAAAAGCTGGATGTTTCGTAGGAAACACTTTGTTGCCTTATTAAAATGAATAATTCAAATTTTGGCAAGGAAATAACTAGAAATGCAATTCAAATACTTTTTTTTTTAAAGTTATGCAAAATATTATTTAATGGTACAATAACATTTTTAATAACTGTTAAAAAATGATACTTTTAGAAAGTTACTTCTCCCCTGAATAAAGCCTGTGCAGGCCCATTTGCCTGAGCTCCAATGCTCACCTGGCATTACCCCCCTTGATGAGGTGTGAAAACTTCAGGACAAAGGCCTTAGGTGTGGGGAGGGGTTTCTATTTTCCTAGCAGGATAACCACCTGGGCTTTGCCCAGGAACTTGAATAACTTCAAAGAGGCCCACCCTGCAACAGGCAAATGTTACTTGACACCTTGGACAGGGCCATTCTTTTTCCCCAAGTTAGACAGGCATAAATCCCAGAGGGAGGAGAGTTGCCCACAGAACTGGTGTAGATTGAACAAGGATGGAGGGGCGGCTCATATTTATGACCACCCCTGAGTGGGTACACAGACTCAGCACAGAGGGAGAAGGGTTCTTCCATATTGCGTTTAGGTAGAGAGGTACAGTGTAGAATTTTTTACTGTGCGGGAAACAGGAACTGGTGAAAAAGTGGTTAGTGTTAACCCTGGGATCTTTTTCTCTATTGGTCAGGGAGGGGCCTAGAGTCTCCTCCACCCACAAACTAGTGCCAAGGTTAAAGGAATCATCCCTGAGCACCTTTGTGAGGACTCTGTTGGACCTATGAAAGACAGAAGAAGGACTTCACCTGCTGCTGATAACTGTGAGGATACCTGAAGGGCTGTACCTATTCCCATTTGTACTTAGGGTAAAATATGGACTCCTAGGATCTGTTGTCTGATCTCCTGATAAGCTGCAGGGATACAACAAGTTGAATATGACCATTTTCCTGTAAAGACCGGCTTACCAGTTCAACATGGACCTCCCCTGGCCCCTAATAGTTAATTTTAATGCAGTGAGTATTGACCCTCAAGTGCTGTTCCTGAGGTCCTGGGTCCCTTGGCTGTGTCAAAGTGTACTCCTCCAACATCCTGAAACACCTGGGACTTAAAATGTTCTCAGCTCCAAAGACTTCGAGATTACTCCGACAAATCTGTAAAGTCAGTCTGATGGACATGGATTGCCATTGGGCCAAAGTCCCACGTTGCCCCCACTCAGAGCATTTCTATAATAGCAAACCCATTTCAACCAAATGTTATAGAGAGGGTATCCTGCCTCTTGGGATCCTTGTCAGCAGCGGCTTGCAGCATTGCCCAGCTAAAAGAATCCAAGCTCAAATAAGTGACATCGGGCCCTAAGTCTGAATGTAGAAATCTTCCATTGGCGAATATGCCAAAAGTATCTGACCAGATGGGCTTTCCCACAAATAGTCGATGACTTCAACAAAACCTCATCCGATGACTATTCGTCCTTGTATAACCCTTCTCAGACACCGTCTGCGGCATTGCCCCGCTGAGGATTTTTGTCTTCCATTACAAAGGCTTAGTCAGAAGGTAAGACTTTCAACAGGTCAAACCTGTTTCTGTAGTTGACCCATGCTTCATTGGGGTCCTCCTTAAATCATGCCTAGGACCCAGTCAAGCAGAAAGAGAGAACTGTGTTTGGAGCTGTTGGAAAATGGCCCTTCCTGAACTGTTTGCCTTCCCCATCTGACTAATTTCTGAATTTATTTTGTTGGACTCCGAGTACTTTACCACTTCTAACCAGTGCTAAAGTGCATGTGCTATCTCCCTAAAACAGGGTAACATTGGCTCGTATCCAATTGGCATAACACATTTACTTATAAATACCTAGTAAAGTGCACTACACATGCCCAGGTCCTGTAAATTAAATGCTACTAGTGGGCCTGCAGCACTGATTGTGCCACAAACTTAACCCCTTGTATGCTCAGGACGAGCTCAGCTCGTCATGGCACACAGCTCTCGGGTGCTCATGACGAGCTGAGCTCGCCATGAGCCCCACCCACGGGGGGCGTGCTGGCGCTCCCCCTGTGAGTGCACGATCTAGATCCTTTTCACGGGGAAGGCAGGGGAAGACCTTCCCCTGCCTCCCCCTGCCGCCCGCCCGCGTCATTAATGACGTCAGCGCACGAGGCGCGCTGACGTCATTGGAGGTTTCCTTTCTCCTCCGACGCGCAGGGAAGCCATTTGCTTCCTGCGCCTCGGAGTAGAAAGAGGTACGTTTTGGGGCTGGGGAGGGGGGGATTTAAACTAAAGAGGCATCGGGGGAAGGAAAGGGTTTTCCTTTCCCTCGATGCCTCTTTAGAGAATTTCTGCTGCATGATCGTGCGATCGTGCAGCAGGAATGCCCACTAGACGCCAGAGATTTTTTATTTTTTAAAGTTGGGCAAAGTTTGTTGGTTTGGGGAGCGGCCCCTTGGGCAAGGGTCACTCCCCTTTATGGGGGCATTAATTTTAACGATGGTTTCAGCCGCGAGGGGGCAGAATGAAAAAAAATAATAATATTTAAAACGTATATCGCGCATTGTTTTGGGGAGTGGCCTCTTGGGCAAGGGTCACTCCCATGGGGGCCATTTTAGGCATATATTTGCCTAAATATTTAGTCTTGGGGAGCGACCCCTTAGGCAAGGGTCGCTCCCCTTTTGGGGGCAATGTTTTTTGTTTTGTCTGCCCCCTCTGGAGCAGCAGAATTTTAATTATTTTTATATAAATGTTGATATTGTGCAGGGGAGTGGCCCCTTGGGCAAGGGCCACTCCCATGGGGGAGGGGGGGGTTTTAGGTAGCATATTTTTTAATATGTATTACGGGGGCATTTTAATTTGCTTTGTCTGCCCCCTTGGTTTTGTTCAAGGGTCATTTGGTTTTTAGGCAGGATATGTAAGACAGGATATGTTTTTAATTTTCTGTACACTGGTAGAGATTCCACTATTGACCCCCCTGGTTGTACGTCCACCTTTGGAGTTTCAGAGAAAATTTGTGTGGGATCTTGCTAGAAGACTGTTCAACAGAGGCCAGCATTTGTACCTTGATAACTTCTACACTGCTGTGCAATTGTTTAAGGAATTGTTTAAATTGAACACTTTTGCATGTTGCACAATCCGCTCTAACCGCAAAGGTTTTCTGAAAGAGCTTGTTTGCAAAATACTTCAGAGGGGTCAGTGCAGTTCCTTGCGTAGTGAAGAACTACTAGCTGTGAAATTTGTGGACAGGAGGGATGTGTACATGCTGACTACCATCCATGGTGAGAGTACTTCACCTGTGCCTGTTTGGTGTCAGGTTACTGAAGTGCACAAACCTGTGTGCATTCTGGACTACAATAAGCACATGGGTGGTGTTGACAGAGTAAATCAGAGGTTGGAACCTTACACTGCTATTCGGAAGGCTTATGTTTGGTATAAGAAGTTGGCCATCCATTTTTTCAACTTAGCACTTGTTGTTGTGGAACAAGTAAGTGTTCCTAGATTTGGAGTGATGTAGGATGTGGCTATATTGAAAGATCGCCACTTTCCTGATTACATTCCTCCCACATCTACAAAAGACTTTCCCACTAGGAGATGTAGAGTTTGTTGGCGTAGAGGTTTGCGGAAGGAGACTCGTCTTTTCTGCCCTGGGAGTACTACTAACCCTGGGCGGTGTGTGCCTGCTTGTTATAGAGCTTACCACACACAAAATTATTTTTGGGAGTATCCATGAGTGGTAAACTGAACTGCCTGGTCTGTATTTTTTAAAATCTGTATTCTGTTTTAAGGTTGGCATTAGTGCAATGTATTTAGTTTCAGATGTTGTGTTACTAGATTTGTATCTATTTGCAATTTTTTTTTGTTTTGTAAAAGAAATTCAAAATGTGATGGTGGTATGTGTAGGCTGGCGCTTGGCTTGCGGTGTGCTTGGAGTGGCGCTTGGCTTGTGGTGTGCGTGGAGTGGTGCTTGGCTGGTGGTGTGCATGGAGTGGCGCTTGGCTGGCGTGCGTGGAGTGGTGCTTGACTGGCCGTGTGCATGGAGTGGCGCTTGGCTGGCGGTGTGCGTGGAGGGGCACTTGGCTGGCGGCGTGCGTGGAGTGGTGCTTGGCTGGCGGTGTGCATGGAGTGGTGCTTGGGTGGCGGTGTGCGTGGAGTGGAGCTTAGCTGGCGTGCTTGGAGTGGCGCTTGGCTGGCGTGCTTAGAGTGGCGCTTGGCTGGCGGTGTGCGTGGAGTGGTGCTTGGCTGCCGGTGTGCGTGGAGTGCTGCTTGGCTGGCGGTGTGCGTGGAGTGGTGCTTGGCTGGTGGTGTGTGTGGACTGGCGCTTGGCTGGCGGTATGCATGGATTGGTGCTTGGCTGGCAGAGTGTGTGGATTGGCGCTAGGCTGACGATGTGCATGGCCTGGTGCTTGGATGGTGGTGTGGGTGGACTGGCACTCAGCTGGTGGTGTGTGAGTAGTTACTTTCTATTGGTCACTACACACACTGCTAGCTGAGCGCCACTCAATTTAGTCCATCACTTTGTGTAGTTGCTGTGTCTGGAATGTGGGCGTGTGAATGTGATGGGCACTTGAATGGCGCTGTCTGCTAGAGCGAGTGTTGTAATGTGATGGGCCTGCGACTGGTGGTGTGAATGTTTTGTATATGTCACACAGGTGTATGAATGGCCTGTAAAGAGGTTGGTGCCTTGACGTGGCTTTACAGCTCACAAGTTGTGAGTCAATGGTTCAGTTTCTCATTCTTTCAATTATTAACAGTGCATTTCATTTTTGTGAAGTGACTTGCTAATACAATTGTATATACTGAATCATCATTCACCCTAATGCCAAATCCAACCAGTATGTGTGTGTGCATGAGGATTAGATGGCTGTGCAGTAATATTTGTCTTTTTTCTCTTTCTGAATCAGGGTGTACCTTGTCTCTTTTTGTGAATGTTGTAATGTGCTGTTTTTGCTCCCAGATGGTGTGAATGGTCTTGTGTGTATCAGGTATGTGAATGGCCTGTAAAACTTTGGTGCCTTGTCGTGGCTTTACGTCTCCGAAATTGCGAGTCACTGGTTTGGTTTTTATGCATTTAATAATTGACAGAGCATTTCATTTGTGTGAAATCTCTTGTTAAATATATTTTATGTACTGAATCATCACTCGCCCTCATGCCATATCCAACCAGTAAGTGTGTGTGTTTGAGGAAAAGATAGCTGTGCTGTAATGTTTGACTTTTGAGTGTCTCTGTTAAGGTGTACATTCCAGCTAAGAATAACCTAATAAATGTATATATTATTGTTAAACCATGGGAGTATATGGTGATGTCTCTCTTGTGAATTCCAAGTTAATTCTTTATCCACAATGTCCTGCAAACCTGAAAATGTCTGTCACAATTTTCATGCAATATTATCCCAAAAATCTCACGCTGTAGAACTGAACACATAATTAAGTCAAAACAATTTGATTTTACAAGGGAGGTCACCTAAGTTTGTGGCCCCGTGCTCGACGGCCATCTAGGGAGACCTACCAAACCCACACATTTCTGAAAAGGAGACACCGGGGGGCTTCCAAGGAGGTATGGCTTGCGTGGATCCCCCAAAGTTCCCTTACCCAGAATCCCTTGCAAATCTCAATTTTAGCTGAAAAAATCTGTTTTTTCACACATTTTCGTGTGGGAAAGCATGGCATCACTGAGCTCACACAAATTTCCTACCACCCAGCGTTCCCCCAGGTTTCCTGATAACACTGTGTTGGGGATCCACACAAGCCATAACTCCTTGGAAGTCCCCGGGTGTCTACTTTCCAGAAATGTATAGGTTTGCTAGGTTTCCCTAGGTGCCGGCAGAGCTAGGGTTCATAAAGTACAGCTAGGCACTTTGCCAAGAAAGGGTCATTTTTCACTGCGAAATGGAGGTGTGACCACATTGCGTTTTGCACCATTTCCTGTCGCAGGCACTAGGCCGACCCACACAAGTGGGGTACCATTTTTCTCGGAAGACTTAGGGGAACGCAGGGTGGAAGGAAATTTGGGGATCCACGCAGATTCCCGAACTTTACACCGCAGAAATGTGGAGAAAATGCCTTTTTTTTTCATTTATTAGGTTTGCAAGGGATTCTGGGTAACAGAACCTGGTGGGAGGCAGTCAAGTCACCCCATCCTGGATTCCCCTGGGTGTCTAGTTTTCAAAAATGTGTAGGTTTTCTAGGTTTCCCTAGGTGCCGGCAGAGCTAGGGTTCAAAAACTACAGCTAGTCACTTTGCCAAAAAAGGGTCATTTGTCACTGCGAAATTGAGGTGTGACCACGTTGCGTTTTGCACGGTCTCCTGTCGCAGGCACTAGGCCGACCCACACAAGTGGGGTACCATTTTTCTCGGAAGACTTTGAGGAATGCAGGGTGGAAGGAAATTTGTGGATCCACACAGATTCCAGAACTTTCCACCACAGAAATCTGGAGAAAATGTGTTTTTTTGTCCATTTTTTAAGTTTGCAAGGGATTCTGGGTAACGGAACCTGGTGGGAGGCAGTCAAGTCACCCCATCCTGGATTTCCCTGGGTGTCTAGTTTTTAAAAATGTACAGGTTTGCTAGGTTTCCCTAGGTGCTGGTAGAGCTAGGGTTAAAAAACTACAGCTAGGCACTTTGCCAAAAAAGGGTAATTTTTCACTGCGAAATTGAGGTGTGACCGCGTTGCGTTTTGCGTCATTTCCTGTTGCAGGCACTAGGCCGACCCATACAAGTGGGGTACCATTTTTCTTGGTAGACTTTGAGGAACACAGGGAGGAAGGAAATTTGTGGATCCATGCATATTCCAGAACTTTCCACTCCAGAAATGTTGCAAAAATGTGTTTTTTTTGGTCAATTTTTTAGGTTTACAAGGGATTCTGGGTTACAGAATCTGGTGGGAGGCAGTCAAGTCACCCCATCCTGTATTTACCTGGGTGTCTAGTTTTCAAAAATATATAGGTTTGCTAGGTTTCCCTAGGTTCCGGCAGACCTATGGTTAAAAAACTACAGCAAGCCACTTTGCAAAAAGAGGGCCATTTTTCACTGCAAAATTGAGGTGTGACCACGTTGCGCTTTGTACGGTTTCCTGTCGCAGGCACTAGGCCGACCCGCACAAGAGAGGTACCATTTTTCTTAGAAGACTTTGGGGAACGCAGGGTGCATGGAAATTTGTGGATCCACGCAGATTGCTGAACTTTCCACCACTGAAATGTGGGGAAAATTTGTTTTTTTGGTCCCTTTTTTAGGTTTGCAAGGGGTTATGGGTAACAGAACCTAGTGGTAGGCAGTCAAGTCACCCCATCCTGGATTCCCCTGGGTGTTTAGTTTTCAAAAATGTATAGGTTTTCTAGGTTTCCTAGGTTTCCTTAGGTGCTGGCAGAGCTAAGGTTCAAAAACTACAGTTAGGCACTTTGCCTAAAAAGGGTAATTTCTCACTGCGCAACTAAGGAGTGACCACGTTGCGTTTTGTGCCGTTTCCAGTAGCAGACACTAGGCCGACCCACAGACATGGGGTACTATTTTTCTCTGAAGACTTTGGGGAATGTGGGGTGGGTGGAAATTTGTGGATCCACACAGGTTCCAGATCTTTCCACCACATTAATATAGGAAAAAGGTGTTTTTTGTACATTTTTTTAGGTTTGCAAGGGATTCTGGTAACAGAACCTGGTGGGAAGCAGTCAAGTCACCCCATCATGGATTTCCCAGGGTGTCTACTTTTCAATAATATATAGGTTTGCTAGGTTTCCCTAGGTACCAGCAGAGCTAGGGTGCAAAAACTACAGCTAGGCACTTTGCCAAAAAAGGGTCATTTTTCACTGCGAAATTGAGGTGTGACCACGTTGCATTTTGCGCCGTTTCCTGTCACGGGCACAAGGCCGACCCACACAAGTGAGGTGCCATTTTTATCGGGAGACTTAGGGTAATTCAGTTTTGTAAATCAACTGTTATTACCTATTGAGTTTTCATGCATTTCTCCCTTCCAGATGAAAGACATTGTGTAAAAAAAATGTCATTTTGAAAAATGACCAATAATTCTCATGCTAGTATGAGTATTCCCAATTTTGAAAATGTGCAAATATATACTGTTTCTAAACTCTATATTTGTACCCAATTCAGAAATACATAGGGGTCTATCATACCGATTTTTCCATGTGTACATTTTCCCAGAATAATTGCTCTATACCCGGTACATAATAAAATACCATTGCAAGTTGCTGCTCAGTTTTTGGCTCTGGGTTCGTCGGGCTCTTGGTGCACTTACAAGTCCCATATATTCCCACAACCAGGAAGTTCCAACGGATGTAATGGTATATTGCTCTCAAAGAGCTGTCATAAATACAAGAAGTTACAGGTGAAAACATTGAGACAAAAGGCTGTTTTTTTCAACTAATTTTCAATTTTTCCAATATTAAATTGTTAGTTTCTATAAAGAAACCTTCATGGATTTAGACAAATGACCCCTTCCTGAATTCAGAATTGTGTCTACTTTTCTAAAATGTATATCCATTATTGCTTTCATACTCATTTTTACCATTAACTGGAAGGAGGTTGAAAGCACTAAAAATAGCAAAAATAGGCTATGTCCCAGAAAAATGCCAAAACTGTGTGAAAAATGTTGGTTCTCTGACAAAAGACTGTCAGAATTTTTATATCAGCCCCACAAACCCTTTTTTTATAACATTTGCAGGGAAAACCCCAGAGGCTTTCATTTGCAGCCCGTTTTTCCAATTTTTCTGAAAAAAACAAAAATGTTACTGTATTTTGCTCAATTTCTGGGACCCCGCCAAGGGAATCCACAAACCCTGGGTACCTTTAGAATCCCCATGATGTTAGAAGAAAAGGACGCAAAATTTTTCATGGATACCTTATGTGATCAAAAATCTACAGGGGCCTAAGCACGAACTACCCCAAATAGCCAGAAAAAGGTTTAGCACAGGAGGGGAAAAGGCCTAGCAGCGAAGGGGTTAAGTACCTGGGGTGGCTCAGGCATACCATTGCAGATCCTGTGTGTGCACTTTACACTGCCATCTCAATCTGGCAAAATAAACCTTTTTCTAGACCCAAACTTTCCCTTTTTATACCTATAAGTGCTAGAGCGCGCAGTTCCCCCAGGTCACCTGAGTTACCAATTTCTTTTACACGCACTGGGCCCTTGGCGTGAAAAAAGACCTTTTATTACCACACTAATTTTGTTTGGGTGAACCGGGTGAGGATTTCTCCTCCTGCACGCTGCTAAGAGTAATCAAGTTTGGATTTTACCTCTGCTTACCATGTACCTGACTTACCACAGGCACAACTCTCACGACGGACCTGGAGCTATCAGGGAAAATAGTAGACAGGTCTAACATCAAATACACGTTATAATCAGTAAAATACTTTCCACAATTCTGTAAAATGACCACAGACACCTGATGAAGTTTAAAACTTTATATAAGAATTCAAAGAGAAGATGCCAAGATAATAAGCGATACACAGAATAATATATCAAACATTAAAATTAACACCAATAGGTAACTTTGCATCAAAAATAAGACCATTAGGATATATGGGAAACTAAAGGTAGAAGGTTTAGAACAAAACTAGTCACTGCAATTTTATACTAGAACATGGGAATGTGAATGACCTAGAACATGTACTTAACCTAAGTGTTTAAACTATTCTTGCTAAGTTCACTGCAATCCACTAAAGGAAAGGGAAAAACGGGAACATGCTATGGTTTTATAAAATCAATGAATTTCTAAAGGAGAGGGGGAGAGAAGGAACCAACTAAAATTCAGACACATATAGTTGATATTTCAACGGCAATAGAGCAATATCACAGGTAAGAATGCTTTTAATGGATCAGACAAGAGAGAGAGAGAGAGAGAGAGAGAGATACGCAAACCCACAATCAATAATTACCTAGTTCAGATTGAAGACCAACCCTGGCCACGGGTCAGTTGGGAAGACGGGGACAGGGACCCTCAGAAAAGGAATGCCAGAATGCGAGCAGGTACAGCTCACGGACAGAATGGACAGGATACCCCTCAGGTTCAGGTCAAGGACTGGGCCTCCCAGGGTACGACCAACACCCACAGCTTCGGACAGCAACGCCTGCGTTACCCCCTCCTGCAAGTAATCCGCCAGAAACCCCGATTGGATTTTCGAATTCCCCAGCAAAGTGCTTCGCCAGAACTTAGGATTTTCCACCCCTTTGGGAGATTGTGGAAAGTATGGACAAAGTGCTCCGCAGCACTTTCAGAATGAGCACCTATTGAGATCGTAGGGTCAGTGACAGGTCTGCTACTCGGACAAGTCGGACAATTTTCCTAAGCTAAACTAGGGCAATTATACGGTTTTGGGGACCCTTAGACCACCCACTAATGTTGCAAGTGACAGTTTCCCACATTGTGATTGGTCAGGAGAGGTGGTGCGGTCATTACCACCTCCTAGAATTCAACGTTCCCATCATAATTATTCAATTTTGCACACCCGCCCCCCTGGTTCACGTTCCCAGGCATAGGAATACAGAAGACAATGCAAGAGTCCAGCATATAGCAACAGTGTATGACAATTCAAGGTGTAATCTGCATCTTCGGGATGGGTTCCCAGGCGCATCGGGCTCCAGGAGCCAGCTGGCTAGTTTTAGCTTCTGCGCAGTTAGGACTCTCCCTGGTCAGCTGACAGGGTTCAGAGGAGCCTCAGCATGGCGTCGCTCATGTATGCCCCAGCCCACAAAGACGCGGTACATGAAAAGTAAGCGAAAACAAATTAAAATCATACATAAAAATGATCGCACTGTATACCATGATAAAATCTAACCAACCCTTACTTTATAATGACTATAGCATTATGGATTAGTGCGAAAAGACAGATAGGCTAAAGCAGCAGTAGCAAGCAGAGAGCGTGGTGAGAGACAAGCGGCCATATTTTGCATCAGTGCGCATGAGCACAGAATCCCTCCAGAATGCGAGTGCGTCACATCACATGGGTATGACCGACGCATGCGCAGACTGAATCTCAGCGAAGCGGCCATTTTCAGTGCAAGCTTCGTTTTAGTACGGAAAAAACAAACAAGCAAGCATCCTGGGGACACCCGCGTGTTGGGAAAACACTTTATAAATGACGAACAATGGTGTTAATATTATTATGCGGTTTAGACAAGGGTTTTGCATACGAGCAAGGCGCTTTACGGGCAAATCCTTGCTCCATCAATCCCCTCTTTGATGATATTTACTATCATCACTACATGAAGGAAACAGATGCCAACTTTTCTCATTCATCCACATCACTCATCTGAATTTCAACAAATTTGTCGTTGAGTTTTCTTGCAGCTTCTCTATGAGAGTGGTGATTTTTCACCTTTTTATAAATTTCACTCTTTAACTCTTCTAATTCTAAATCATCAATATTTCTTTTCACCCCCCTCTTATTTACAGTATATTTCTTTTTGCACTTCTGACATTTGCAGCAGATAAAAATGATCAATACAACTACACCTATTATAACTATTGGCATCAGTATTTTCCATAAAAGATTTCTACCTAAGTTAGTAAACCAACTACCTATAGAGGAGAGACCTCCAGTCAGTCTCGTCCAGGCACTGTCAACCTCCAATGGTTTGAGTTCCCTTTCCAAATTAGTTATGTTCTTCACATATTGTTTTAATTCGATACTTTTATCAGGAATGTAGGTGCAACAATGTTGCGCTTTCAGCATTCTACAGACTCCGCCCTCTTTTGCTAATAGGGTGTCAAGGGCAAGACGATTTTGCAAAACCATTGATCTGATCGCAACCATTTCAGTATTGACCAGCAGGAATCCAGCAGCAGTGTCAGTAGATAACCGGTCCACTACTGTAGACAATTTGCAGATTCTATGAGTGTTCAGAACTACCCCCATTCCAGGTTTCAGTGCACTAAAAATATCACCTATAATTTCACCTACACTTTCACGTCTACTACGCACTAAGCCATTAGTTTCATCATCGCTTCCAGCAGCATTATTCACATGGTATATTTTCGGGAAAACAATGCCAAAGTAGCAGCTTCCATACCAGTGATCCGGCAATTTGAAATAAGCCTTGTTCCCACATATATAATATATTCCGGGAAACACAGGTTCTGACCCATTTTTGAATCCCCAACCTCCAATTACCTTGTAATTATGTTCACACTCGCTGGAACCGATGAATACATTGTTATAGTACTCTGTCTTTTCCCTATGGATACAAAGTTTCCCCTTTCGTTCAAAATCCAGCAACAAGGCAGGACTGGCTTCGCCTTCCGAGGTGTTATCCATGTGCTCAGCCCACCTAGGGATTCTATCCTTCTCGTCATTTGCCTTCTTCTGAAACTTTTCTCTCCTTCTGTCTGCCATCTTTATAAACATCTTTTCCTGCTCTTGCAGTGAACAGGTCAGGTTATCTTCTCTTGCTTGATCTAAATCTATGTTACCTATAGTCAGGAAATATTCTCCCATATAGCGTGTCACGTCACTTGTAGTATGTACACGGTTCAAGTGTCCTCTAACAGGAAGTTCAGAAAATACTACGTCATCATTTGAATAATAGTACTGCAAGGTGCTTCTATAGAACAAGCTAGCTAATATACTACAGGAGATTCCATAGGTCAAAGGTAGATGGTGGTATGTCACGCCTTCAGCCACTGAGGTTGGCAGCTTCATGCAGACATAACAGTCCTCTATTTCCATAGCTTCTACATAATGCACTAACAAGTTAGCAAAAACATTTAGATGCGTCCTGTTTTTCATTTTGTGAAAATGTAGTCCATCCTCATCTGGTGCTTCTAAATTAGGTCGTGTGTGTGTCAGTCCTACTCTTTTGTCGTGTCTTACTAGGCTTCGTGGTGTTTCTGCAGTCTGTACAACCCCTACATCTACTGCTTCGGGTTCAGTAGGGGACAAGTTTGGATCTTTACTTATCATAAAAGGTAGAAAAACAGTTAGTCCTATCCACATTACTATTAGCATGGCTATACTACACAAGCATATCTTTTTTTTATTTTTTATTTTTTTTTAAAATATATTTTTATTGCAGGAATCAGTACAGCAATACAGTAACGACCAGCATCATATTATAGCCAACTCTTACAAGATATAGCCCACCGACCCCCTTCCACAGCATTGCTATACAGCCCAGCGGCCCATATTCCTGGGGTTGGGCGGCAAATGTAGCTGGGGTCAGTAGGATGCTGGAGCTGGTCCGGATAACACACTGTCCGTCATCTGCTTTTCTAAACAAACCCCAACCCCCAAAAAGATGCCCCCCCCAAACTACCAGTCATTGTGAAACTCCCCCTTCCCCCCCCCCCCCACCATCAGCGCCAGGGAGTTTTATCACTGTAGGATCCACTGCTTGACCCTCGGGGAAGGTAATAGTGCTGTTAATGCTAGTGTCTAACGGGACTCGGGTCTAGTTGCTTCTTCGCTTTCGGAGTCGCTGGGGGTACAATAATCCCTGAGGGCCTGCACCAACGTTTCCCATTCCAACGCGGCCTCCTGCGCCTTCTCATTGCTTTGCCTCCAAGCCAACTGATATCGCAGCGCGCTCTCACCCGCCGCCCATTTCAAAAGTTCACTGTGCCATCTGCTGCCCGTAGGACCAGCACGTGCCTTCCAGTTCCTGGTCACCTCTCGCTTAGCCAGTAGGAGCCCCAGGTCTATACATTTACTGGTGATTTTATTCCGGGGGGTATGGGGGAACCAGTGCAGTAGCCCCACCGCCGCATCGAACGATAAGTGCCTCCCCGTCACCTCTTCTAAAGTCGCCGCCACCTCCTGCCAGTAGGACGTCAATCCGGGACAGGCCCATAGCATGTGTAGGAGGTCCGCCTCCTGAGCCGGGCACCTAGGGCATTCCGCCGAGGCTGTGGCAAAATAACGCCTGATCTTAACCGGGGTCAGGTACGCCCTATGGAGAACATAGTAGTGGACCAGTTGGAAACGGGCGCTACGTGTACCCTTCCATGCTCGCCTCACCAGCTGGGACCAGGTCGTCTCCGGGATCTCCCTACCGATGTCCTCTTCCCAGCGGGACTTCAGTGTGGTGAGAGGGACCAGCCCCTCGGTAATCAACCTGCCGTAAAGGCAAGTGACCGCCTTCACTGTGCCCGCCGACATCATTACATACTGGCACACCTGAGACAACTGAGGTTCCTCTAGTCCGTTTTGCCAGTACGCCTGGATCACTCGCACAATGGCCGAGTGCAACAGAAAGTCGCCCCGGGGGATCCCAAAGCGGTCAATGAGATCCTGAAAGGACAGGAGCACTCCGTCCTCATATAGGTCCCCGACGAGCTGTAAACCCGAATCCTCCCAGTCCGCCAGTCGCGACCAGTCTCCTCCGTGGGGGAGGGCCGTCAGCATCCCCAATGGTATTTCAGGTGCATATGGGGTCCGCAGGTGACCTCTGTTATGAGCCCGATTCCAACAGAGTCGGATAGTCCGCTCCTCCATCGACAGGTCTCGAAGGACTAAACGCTGTCGCAGCGCGATAAAGGAGAGGACGTGCCTGGCTATACCCGTCCCCCTACCGTCTTCCGGGCCTCTGAACTCCCTGGCTATCTCCTGGGTGTACGTCTGGAGCTGCGCCGCCAGGTAGTACTTCTCAAAGTCCGGCACAGCGAGCCCCCCTTCGTCTTTCGGCCTCATCAGGGTAGTGAGGGCCACCCGCCGCCGGCCCGTACCCCAAAGGAACCCGACCACCATAGAACGCAAGCGGCGAAACGTAGCCGGTGGGACCCAGATCGGCAAAGTCCGAAAGTGATACAATAGTCGGGGGAGCGCCACCATTTTGAGCAGGGCGATGCGTCCTGCCACGGAGAGCGGCAGCGTGGCCCAAAAATCCATGCTGCCTCGGAGTGCTCGTATGCAACGGGCAATGTTTCCGTCTAGGAGGTCGGGCTGGTCGTGGTACACAAATACTCCAAGGTATTTAAAGCAGTCGGGTTCCCATCTGATCTCCCTACTTAGCGCCGGAGTGGGGACACCCCTACGCATCGGGAAGAGGCAGGTCTTAGACCAGTTCACTCGTAGGCCTGAGACTTCTCCGAACTCCGTTAGCGCTAATTCCGCTCCCCGTAATGCGTCGACCGGGTCCTCCAGGAAGAGCAACAGGTCGTCCGCATAGAGCGAGACGTAATGCGGGCCCGCCGCTGTCCATAAGCCCGTATAGTGGGCTCCCGAGCGAAGATGCATCGCTAGTGGCTCCACCGCTAGTGCAAAAAGAAGCGGGGATAAGGAACACCCCTGCCGCGTGCCACGCTCCACCGGATATCGCGACGAAATCAAAGGGCCCGATCTAACCCTGGCTGAAGCGGAAGCGTAAAGAACTGCTGTCCACTTGATAAATCCCTCCCCGAGGCCGAATTTCCGCAATACCGCGCTTAAGTAGTCCCACTCCAGGCTATCAAACGCCTTCTCCAGGTCCACCGACAAAACTACCGGGGACGGGGCATCCACGAATGGTTCCCCAAGCAAGCGAAACAACCTTCGGATGTTCATGGTCGTATTTCGCCGTGGGATGAAACCGGCTTGGTCCTCGTGTACTAGGGAGCCCATATGTCCTAACAGCCTCGAGGCCAAGATGCTGCTCAATATTTTGTAGTCCACCGTCAGCATTGAGAGGGGACGGTAGGACCCCGGGTCAGACGAGTCTCGGCCTGGCTTGAGGAGAGGAACCACCAACGCCTCACACATCGAGCCGGGGAGGCGACCCAGCCTCTTCGCCTCCCTGTAGACCACCAGTAAACGAGGGGCCAGAAGGTCAGCATAAGCTGCATAGAACTCCACCGGCAGGCCATCCAGGCCCGGGGTCTTGTTCCTCGCCATCCGTTTGATGGCCCCGCGGATCTCCCCCAAGCCTATGTCAGATCCCAGGGTGTCTGCCACTTCCTGTTCCACTGTGCGGAGTTCCAGCGGGCGAAGATAGTTACCGAGCCGGTCTGGGTCACGTGCGGAGCGACTGCGGTATAAACATTCATAATAATGCCGGAAGCAAGCAAGAATCTCTGGTTGGGTGCCCACCTCGGTCCCATCCGCCCTACGCATCCTAGTCGTCGTTTGGGACTGGCGCGTAGGGTTGGCCAACCACGCCAGTAACGCGCTCGACCTGTCGCCTTCCGCTATAGATCGGACCGTGTAGGCCTTATAATCGAAACAGCGGAGCCGTTCGACCTCCACCGCCACCTTCTCCCTCGCCTCTACCGTTTGTGTTTGTAATTCCGGGCGTCCGGGTCGGCTAATTTCGAGCACGCGGAGCGTTCGGTCCGCTGCGTCCAAATCAGCCAGGATAACACGCCGCATGCCCACCCTCTTAGAGATACAGTACCCCCTCACCACCACCTTGAAAGCGTCCCATTCGAACGCCCTAGTACTCGCGGAACCGCCGTTGGATGCAAAATAATCCGTGATTCTCTCCCCTAGGTCTGCCTTGAAGACACTGTCCTCGAGGATCTCGGGGCGCATCTTCCAGGTGGGTACCGCTGGCGTCCCAGGGAACCAGCGAATGTCCAGCAGGAGGGGGTTATGGTCCGAAATGGTCCGCGATAAATACTCCGATCGGACCGCTGCCGAGACTAATTCGGACGAACCAAGAAAGCCATCCAGTCTGACATGCAGCTCATGAAGGCTCGAAAAGTACGAATAATCTCTAGACGCGGGGTGATGCGCCCTCCATATGTCCGTCAAACCCCAGCGGGTCTGCCAATCTTGACGGCCCTTAGCCGTCCGCCGGACCGGGGAGTCGGGGAGCGGGGGATGCGAGCGGTCTATGTCTACATCTACCACGGAGTTAAAGTCTCCCCCCAGCAGGAGGGGACCGGTGAAAAAGTGGGCCAACGAGCCCGATAACCCGGAAAGGAAGGCAGTCTGGTCCACATTAGGGGCATACACACAGCAAACATTCAAGTCCCTCCCTCCTAGCGTGCCTGATATGGCCACGAAGCGCCCCTCCGGGTCCAACACTGTCCTCGTGACCTGGAAGGGGACTCCTGCCCTGATCCATATTAGCGCCCCCCTGGCATAAGCAGAGTACGTCGTGGAGAAGACCTGCCCTCGCCACCTACGCTGAAGCGCCGCCCCTTCCGCCTTGTTCAGATGCGTTTCCTGCAGCAGCGCCATTTGCACTCCCCTACGCACCAAATAAGCGTGGACCTTGTGACGCCTAGACATAGTGTGAAGCCCCCTCACGTTCCAAGTAATACATTTCAAGTTAGCAACATCAGCCATTGTCCCAAAGTGTTCTTGCACAGTCTCCCCGTCCGGGTCCCCACAAGGAAAAAACATCAATCCTCCCAGCGCTGTCGGCGGCCATTTTCCCCAACCAGAACCAAACCCCCCAAAAACCAACAAAACCCCCTCCCAACCACCCCAGAACAGGACCCAAACTGCACCATCTAGATCCCATCCAAACGTCTACGGAGAACAACCCCAAAAACCCCACTAGTCCTACGGTCGCCACCGTAGGAAGGCCTTATGGGCCAGGTGCGGGCTGAGCGGAGGCAGTGGGCCCTCGTCGCCCAGGCTACCAGGACTATAATAAGCCCCCCCGTGTCAAAATCTTTCGGGGCAAGAGCAGAAGCCTCCCAACCCTCCCTCTTCCATTGTCAGCAATAAAGAACGGCAGCCGCCTCCCCCCTGCCGGGCCCCCACCCAAAACAAGGCAACCTATCCCATTACCCTTGTCCATCCAAAAGGTCCTCCACCGATTTCGGTGTGATCACCGGTGTGTGGGTACTGTCTGCCACTGAGTCTTCCGAGTCCGATGGTGCCCCCCGAGCACCCGGGTTTTCCTCCTCCTCTTCGACGTCTTCGCCCCTTGCTCCCGACAGTTCCGACAGAACTTCCAGCACTCCCCTCCGCTCAGATGATGTCTCCGCTGTCGAGGGTCCTCCCGTGCGGCCGCGGCGGTTCCTGACCCTTTTAGATCGCCTCCTTTGTTCTGGCTCCTCCGCCTGATGGGTCGAGGCGTTGTAACCATCCTTCCCTGTTCGGTACAGTTCAAGCCAGTCACAGGCCTCCTCCGGGGTGTCGAAGAACTGGGTTTTGTCGTCGACAATGACTCGGAGCCTCGCGGGGAATAGGAGCGAATATTGGATGCCCTCACTCCTGAGTTCACGCTTAACCGCCAGGAAGGAGAACCGCTTGCGCTGCGTCTCGTAGGTATAGTCAGGGAAGATATTCACCTGGCTGTTTGCAACCTGGAACGGGCCATTGTGTCTGGCGGCATTTAGGATCAGGTCCCTGTCCCGGAAATGTAGTAACCGCGCCACCACCGGCCTCGGGGCTCGTCCCAGCTGTGGGGGTCGCGCTGGAACTCTGTGGGCCCGTTCCAGAGTGTAAAAGGAGGACAGGCCCTCCGGGACCACCGTGTCTCGGAGCCAGGTCTCCAGGTAGCGCACCATATCGCCTTCCTCAACCTTTTCCGGCAGGCCCACCACCCGAATGTTATTCCTCCTATTTCGGCCTTCCGCATCCTCCGCCCTCCGTTCGAGGGTCTCGATACGGGACATGGCATCCTTTATCGTCGCAGCCAGGGTTCTCTGCGCCAGTTCGATAGTCTTCACCGTGCTCTCCACCTCCTTGACCCGGTCCGAGAGTTTACCGTGGTCTGCCCTAAGGAGGCCCAGGCCAGTCGCCACCTGGGCAATGTCTTGTTGTAGGGCCGATCGAGTTGCCTCTATGGCTTCCAGTACACGGTCGAATTGTTGCTGGAGTGGTGCGCCACCAGGTCTTTTAGGATCTCCATGTTCTTCTTTGTCCTGGGCCTCAGAGTCCGAGGTGGCCTGGCTGGATTGGCTCCTTTAGGTTTCCCCATGCTGCCAGGGGCTCTCCGCAAAGGTCCCGGAGTAGTCGCCTCCGTGTGCAAGTGTCCAGCACGACTTTCCCGGGGTTTCGCCCTCCAGTCCGGAATGGGCGATCTCCTTCTCCAGAGCCTGTGGAGACTCCGCCGTTTCGGCTCACGCCACCGCCACGGCGTCCGAGGGCACCGATAAGGGGGCGGAGACACCCGTCTCCGAGTCGGGTAGGCCCGTTCACCCACTATAGCTCCGGGGGAAGGGCCACCAACTCCCCCGGCTGTCCTGTGGCGCCCGAGTGTCGCGCCATCCATGTAGTTGGGGCGGCCAGGAACTCGCAGCTAGTTGCGGAGTCGCGGTGCCGACCACTGCCTAGAATGAGTGCACCCGTGCCCGGTAACGCGTGGGCACCCGCCCGGTCGTCTAAACGAGTATGGCCCCGCTGTAGAGGGTCCGAACTAGCCAATGTCCAATGTCTAAAACAACTGAGGCTGGTGAAGCCGGGCGCCGGGCGACACCAGCGAGACCTCCTCAACTCCGTAGGTTCGATCAAGGGGACAAAGGGGTCCGGGCGCCATATTGGGTCGCACTCCGCCACTCCGCAAACTTTGGCATTTCTTCAAAGCCACCTCCGTCCAATCTCCATCAGGGCCCTCGGGAGGGTGTCGTCGCCTCGCTCAACCGAATGCGGGGTCTGGGGTGCCCCTCAGCCTCCGATGTTCAGGATAATTCCGGGCTCAGTCCCGGAGCCGAGCTCTCAGGCGACCATCGCCATCGGCGCCCAAGCCACGCCGCTACACAAGCATATCTTACAACAGGTTTTGAGACACCCACACCGGGATCTCCCAGAGACATTCGGATCAGACATATTTAGCTTACAGGTGGCTTTTGCTACCCCTCTTCGTTCCTTTGCACTAAAGGCTCACTTCGGGGCTCTCTCAAGGAGGGTCTTCGTCCGAACTTTGATCAGCAATGGACTCGTTGTCACTGTTGCCACTGTGGTGTGGCTCGTCAATTTCTTCCAACACAAAGTACGTCCACTCAGGGCTCCGATACAGTCGGTTCTGTTTCTTTATTCTGTCGCTCTTTCTCAGCGATTTGCCTTGGGCTGCATTTCTTTCACTTTGAGCCCTTTTCCGGTCTTTATCGTTTTCTTCGACTGTCTTTAGTCTGAGCCTTAGTCTCTTGACGTATCGGGGTGCACTTCTTCCTCCGTGCCTCCCAGTGGTTGAGGAGACTTCGCCTTCTTCGTGCACTCTTTTCACTTTTTGTTGTGGCACCTCTGTTTTCCTGCCTGTCTGACTAGTTCCAGGTCTTTCGTCTATTTCTTCTGCCTGGTCCCTATTCTGACCCTGCTCAGATTCAAAACGCACTTTCTTCTTATTTCTGGTTACTGTTGTTTCCGTTGTCTGAGCACTTTGATCTAGTTCTATCTGTTCCTGTTCATGCTCTTCGATCTCTTCGCTTTCTTCTGCATGAACGTCAGCTCTAATTTCTAACTGTCCCTTTCTCGGCTCCGGAGTTTCAGGAGGAGTCTCGAGGTCTTGATCTGACCCTACTTGTCCTATGTCCTGATCAGGTGTGTTGTGGCTTTCGTTGACCTGACCTTCTTCTTCTATTCCTGACTCACCTGGACTATCCCACTCACTGTCTAAGTAGGAATATTTCCTGGTTCGTATTGGATCATGAACTGGTTCGTCGGCGGGATACCATTCAACGTCTCGACTTGTGCTCGGCAGTTCGATGTCAGCTAGCTCCGGACTCTCTTCCTCGGAAGCCTCTTCAGCTGCGCTGCCTTCAGCTCCAGTCGCGTTTTCTCCAGATACCCGCTTTGTGTGGCTGGCGTGGATCCACTTCGGTACACCAGCACACTTCACAGCAGTGGTAGTGACGAGGATCACTTGTCGTGGCTTTCCCCACCTTGGCTTCAGGCAACTGCTCCGGGTGTGTTTCTTTAACACCACCCAGTCTCCTGGTTGCAGATTGTGTGCTGGAGTCTTTGGCCACTCGTCTTCTGTCTCTCCAATCTGCTGAGAGAGAGAACGCACTTGGTCACCCAGCTGCTTGCAGTATTCTAGCACCATATCATCAGAAATGCTTAGCAGTTTGTTTCCGGGTACCCATGCCTGGCGCATCACTCTTCCCATCAACACTTCATGGGGACTTAGGCCAGTCTTTCGGTTCGGAATACTTCTCAAACTCATCAGCACCAGGGGTAAAGCCTCTATCCAGTTCATTTTTGTGGAATCACACATTTTTCCCAATCTGGACTTCAGGGTGCCATTTATCTGTTCCACTACCCCAGAAGCCTCTGGATGGTAGGCGCAGTGCAATCTTTGCTTCATTTTGAATGCTTTACAGAGTTCCAATAGGACATCGTTGGCAAAATGCCCACCTTGGTCCGTTTCGATCGTCTCTGGGATCCCATACCTAGGTATCAACTCCCTGAGCAATAATTTGGCTGTGGTGATAGCGTCATTTTTCTTAGCTGGATATGCTTCCACCCACCTGGAGAATAGACAAACTATGACTAAGATATATCTATATCCTTTGCATCTGGGCATGGTTATGAAGTCTGCCTGCATTCTAACGAAGGGCCCTACTGCCTTTCCAATAGTGCTCTGCTTCACTACAGTCTTCTTTCCTGCATTGAATTGCTGACACGCTAGGCACCTCTGGCAAAGCCTTTCCGCCTGGTTCCTGAACTTTGAATTACAGAACACTTGTTCAAACACCCGACACATCGCGTCTCTTCCCATATGTGTTGGCTCATGTATCATTCTGACCATGGGGTCAATCAAGCTATCAGGCAGTACAGGCACCCCAGTCGGATTTACCACCACACCATCTTCTCTCAACTCGCATCCATTTGCGGCCCACCTGCCCTTCTCTTGCCTGTCTGTGGCTTGTTGTATCTCCTTTAATTCTTCCCACGTTGACACATTCTCAAACAACATAAGTTGGCAGCTGGTTCCATCCCACAGGGCAATTTGTAGGGACATATGGTGTCGGGCACAAAACTGTGCAATTTGGTCAGCGTACCTATTACCGGCAGTCACATCATCATTTCCAGATTTGTGAGCCGCACACTTGACCACAGCCAATTCTTTGGGTAATTGGATAGCTTCCAGTAAGTCATGCACCACCTTCCCATTTCGGATAGGTGTGCCTGAGGAGGTCATGAATTCTCTTTGTAACCACAATTGGCCGAAGTCATGAACGACCCCAAAACAATACTGGCTGTCTGTGTAAACAGTTATTCTTTTGTTCTTACCCCTCTTACAGGCTCTGGTTAACGCGATGAGCTCTGCCACTTTTGCAGATTTCACCTCGCGCATGTAAGATGCTTCGATGGTTCCTGTCAGTGTAACCACAGCATAGGCAGCACTCAGACTCCCACTCTCATGTCTCAAACACGAGCCATCCACAAACATTGTTTTATCCCCGTCAAGTAGCGCTATTTCACGGATGTCGGGACGGGGTTTCGTGCTATATTCAGTTAGATCGATGCAATTATGTTCCCCGTCCTCATCAGAGTCTACATCCACAGGGATAGGTAACAGTGTCGCAGGGTTTAGGACATTGCACCGGGAAATAGTTACATTTTCAGCACCAATCAAAATTCTCTCATACTTGGTCAGCCGACTAGGTGTGAGGTACTGGGTCTCAGTTCTAGTCAGTAGGATGACAACAGAATGAGGAACATAGACAGTGACGGGATGTCCCATGACAATGTTCTCACTTTGTTCCAGACTGACGCAAGTAGCAGCAACGGCTTTTAAGCATCCAGGCAGTCCAGCAGCCACTGGATCTAGGGTGGCCGAAAAGTAGGCTACTGGTCTTCTGACTAATCCATGCTCCTGGGTCAGGACCGAAAGAGCACAATTCTCTCTCGTGTCACAGAACAGCTCAAATGGCTTAGTGTACTCAGGCATACCCAATGCAGGTGCGGTACAGAGACAGTTTCTCAGAGTTACCCAAGCATTCATGCTTTCACTGTCCCAATGGACGGGGTCTTCTACTCCTTTCTTTGTCATATTTATCAGGGGTCGGGCTAGAGCCGCAAATCCTACAATCCATTGTCTGCAGTAACCCACAACTCCCAGGAACATTCTCACCTCTTTCTGTGTTCTGGGCAGTTCCATTGCTTTGATTATTTTGATCCTTTCGGTAGTGACCTTCCTGATTCCTTTTTCTATCTGGTGCCCCAGATACTTTACTGAGTTTTTACAGAATTGTAATTTGTCAGGCGACACTTTATGTCCTCCTTTTCCTAGGTGATTCAGCAAGGCAATTGTGTCAGTGACACAGTCAGTCTGGGTTTTAGATGCCACTAACAGGTCATCTATGTACTGTACCAAAACAGACTCTCTTGGCAGCACTAGGGATTCAAGGCACTTTTTCAGTATCTGGTTGAAAATCGATGGACTTTCGGTGTACCCCTGGGGGACACGATTCCAGACATAGATGTGGCTGTCAAATTCAAAACTGAAAAGGAATTTGCTTTCTGGATGCAATGGGATGGAAAAGAATGCGTGACACAGATCGATGACAGTGAACCATTCTGCATTCCAGGGAATCTGGTATAGTATCACTGCAGGGTTGGGTACAATAGGACAGCAAGGCACAACAATTTGGTTTACCTTGCGCAAATCTTGCACCACCCGGTACTTCCCATTAGGCTTTTTGATCCCAATGATAGGCGAATTACAGGGGCTGCTCAACACTTCTTCTATTATTTCTGCTTCGAGCAGCCTCGTAATTTCAGTCGCTACTCCTGCCTTTACTTCTGCACTCATTTTGTACTGTCTGGTTTTCGGGTATACAGCATTTGTTTTTATTGCTATTTTAACTGGGTCCACATTTGCCATCAGGCCTACATCTTTTCCTGTGAAATCCCACACTTCTGGTACTACTCTTAGCTGGAGTTCCTCAGGTAAATCCTCAATTGTCAAAGGCTTGATATCAGCATCTTGTCTGACTAACATCAGTTTGTACAGGCCATCTTCATCGGGGGTCTGAATTTCGACGCCATTTGGTGTGCAGAAAATGGTACAACGCATCTTGCACAACAAATCACGTCCTAGCAGGTTTACAGGACTGGAATCACAGACCACAAATCTGTGCATTTCCTTGAAATTTCCTATAGAAATTTCCATTGGTTCAGTTACAGGGGTACTTATTATCTGATTTGAGACGCCCACTACTTGGATTGCTTCTCCCGAGAGGGGTAGGTTAGGAACATCCACTGTTCTTACAGTAGATCGGGTAGCACCAGTGTCCAACAGAAAGGTGACGTCTTTTCCCTCCACCTTTCCTTCAATGTATGGTCCAGTCTGGTCTACCGGTAAGGAGGCGCCAAGTACGCACTCCTCATCCTCCCCTCTCAGGCCCCGTCAATCTTGATCCTCACAAAGGAAAGTATCATTTAGCAAGTACTGTGGAATGACTGCATTTCTTTCACTCTCAACCTCCCATACTTCCGCCCTCTCATTCTGCTGACCCTGACTCTTAAAATTCTGTCTAGGAGCGCGGGGTACTGGAGGTAATTTTACCTGTTGCTGGGTTTTTCTTGTCCCCTCTTTCGGCACCTGTGGATTTAAACCATTTACAGGGGCATTACCGGCCTGTAGGTGTGGACACTCGTCTCTCCAATGCCCCATCTGGCCGCACCCATGGCACGGAAACTTTTTCATGGCCTCTTCACGACTCATTTTAGGTCTGGGCTTTCCTCCCCCCCCAGTATTGGTATTCTGAACATTATTATCAGAAGTCATTTTACTTAACTGTTTTTCTTGCTGTTCAGCTAATTTCACCTGTGCCCACATGACCTTTTCCTTGAGGGCCTTCTTTTTATTTTCGATTTCATCTTCGCAGTATTTTGCATATTTCAGGACATCATCTATGGGTTTTCCCTGCCAACTGATTTTGTTATCTCGAATCCATTGTGAAATTTCAGGTCTTAATCCTAGCACAAATCTGTAACTGAAATGCGTCATGTCTTTCATGTCTACATTATCGATACCACTGTAAGTTTTGAATACCTGCAGTAACCTTTCATAAAATGAATGCACCGTTTCATCACGTTCTTGGGTGGTTCTATCTATACGGGTCCAATCTGTCTCTTTTGCTGGTACCTTTTTCTTGAGGTATTGTATGACTTGCTCATATTTCCTCATTACTTCAGGTGCGGGAGCTCCTGTTTTCTCATCTCTGGGAAATTCCTCACTGGGCCAATCAATTTCAATTTTACAGTCAGTCCACAAATCTACAGGGACCACAATGTCGAAAAACCCATCCAGGTCTTTCAGCAAACATTTCTGAACTTTTATGAAACGTTCTACCTGTCTGTACCAGTCAACTGGTTTCTCACGTAATTTCGGGAAGTCGTTTGTAAACGACACGATGTCTTGTCTGGACCAAGGGACATGGACATATTTTCCTCCCGGGACCTCCCTCATGGGGCACAATTTTTCTGTTGGGGTTACTTCCTTTAATACGAATTCTGAAGTTACTGACCCGGCCCTGCTGCCTTCCTTTTTCTTTGCCCACCTGGTTCTCCATTTTCCCACCTCGCCCCATTTCTGCAAGATTTTCAACAATCCTCTTACTTGGATCTGTTTTCCCATCACATTCAGGCTTTCTAAATCCTTGTCTGAGAAGTCCACTCTGTAGGGTTTCTGAAGAATTTTGGAGCGACTAACATCAACTCCCATTTCTGTGGCGGCATCCATTATCTTTTCATGGAGCACCCTAGCACTCCGGGTAAGATTTTTACTGATGAATAGTAACTCTTCTTCATTATACGAGCTTAGGCGCTCAACTCCCACGTTCCCAGCCATCATTTCTTCTATTTCTATTCTTAATTTATATATTTCCAATGCTTTAGGTTGGGGAGTGGCCTCCTTCTCTAGCTCCTTTGTCCATCTGTCCAATTCTTCAGGGGAAACTAAAGTGGCACTCCTAACTCCAGTTGCACTTTCAATCACTACCTCCCTTTGTCTGGGCTGACTTCTTGTCCCTGCTATACTGGCCCTCGACTCCCTTATGGGCAGATCCATCAAACTTCCAGATTCACACTCACTTTCCTGATCCTCATCTATGAATACTTCCTTCCTCGGGGTCTGGATGCTAGGAGTAGGCAGTATTGGGGTGATAACAGGAGGATGGGGACTAGTCAGGTCATTTCTATACATTGGAATAGCAGGACCAATAGTTACCGGAATAGTCAAGGAATCAGGATGGGGATGCATCTGGGCAATGGTTCTAACTAATTCCTCTCGCTGTTTAGTCAGGGCTTCTTTCTCTTTTTCCTGCAACCCCCTTTCAGCAGAATTGCCATGCAATACCTGAGGCACTAAGGACGGATAAATACTCGGGGCAGTCGGAGCAACCAATCGAGGGGGACTTTCTCCAAATGGCTGATAATTCGGGACTGTGGACTTAGGTCTGCAAAACCCATCCCTTTCACTACTTTTACTGCCTGTAGCTGTTCCGTCTGTATCACTTTCCCTCCTACTTCGGGGGTAATTTGTAAAGGGATTTTGAGAATGCACCGGTTCTAATTCTGCAACATAGGGAGGTGGATTCTTCATTAACAAATCTTCCAGGTGTTCATCTTCTATGTCCCCCATAGGTGCTAGGTGATGGGTCTTTTCTTTACATTTTCCTCTTTTCTCTTCTAATACCCCCATCATGGGGAACAGCCCTTCAGTTAACATAGACTGCCTCCACTGTTTCATTTTCTGCTCTTTGGTTGGCGTTGGAAGTCTGGGATACCACTTACTCACTCCCTTATCCATTCGGGGTTTATCTCGCTCTGCAGCCTCAATCTCCCATTCCTCCAAAGCTTCGTACTGGGTCAACCTAGGTCTAGGGTGTAATTCATTCATGCGGGTCCTTAAGTTAAACAGGATCCGACCATTAAATGTACCTTCAACAGGGAATGCTAGTACTCCGTCATCTACAGTATACTTTGCCCAATTTTCTAGCCAGACACAGGTGTGATACCCTTTATCAAACAACATGAAAGAAGCAGGGGTATTTGGCGGGGGAATGAGTACGCCTTCCCTCGTTCTAATGGGTTTGTCAGTTTTGAAAAAATTCTTTACTTTATCGGAGAATGACAATTTTCTCTTAATTCCATACATCATGTGCGGTCTACCTCGTACAATCTGCTCCTTATGAAATCCTAGGTATTTGGGATTTGGTATGAAGTCTGGATACCACATACAACTCTCCAGACTCGCTTCTAGCTCGGCTGGATTAATTTTGTTTACTTTTGTGCTTCCAATGCTAGCGCGACTTTTATTTCGCACCACCCAATCAGGTCAGAGAATACAACTACGGTTAACCAATGGGTGCGCGGCCTTTTCGCAAGACAGAGTCTCACGCTTCGGCACTCACCCCTCCTTTACAAATTCAGCTCCACTACCCACCCGCTGTTTTGACCAATACCAGCGCGGCACGGAGTGACGTCAGAGCAGCTCTCCGACTGACTCCCTCCTTCACAAGGTAACGGAAACTTTTTACTTTCTCTAAAGTGCGAGTGCAAGTTTTAGTTAATAACACGCAACGTTTGCCACTATGTCTGAGTGTTCTAAAGAGAGAAAAGACTTTTCTTTCGCTACTAGTAAACCACTTCTGTCTACTTTTCATGCACTCTGGATAGACTTCTTTGCCTGTCCCTTCACACTAGTAACATAGAACCCGTTATTCTTCTGACTCATCCACCTTAGTCGGGGATATGTACTGAGCCAGGATTTCACCAGCGAACTATTTTACTTACCAGACAAGCCTCAGAGACCCTACTACTCCTTCCGTATGCGACCCTTACTAGGTGATATCGCAATGAAAGTTTTATAAAGGACTCGTAGCTACCATTCACTCCAGAAAAAAAGGTCCTAATTAGTGCTTCCAGTTATCCTTAACCCTGCACTAATGATTCAAACTTAGTGACTTCAACAGCTAACCGGATCCTACTCACCGTTAGCTAAAATACTTCCCCGGGGATTCAGACTACACTGAACACTTACAAACAATTCTGGGTTAATTCAACATGCAATATTTATAGCAGCAATGCAAAAATCATATACATTTACATATAAATCCTTAAAACATTTCAAAATTTCAAATCAATACAGTAGAAAATCAGCAGCACACTTAATCTTCACGGTTTGTTTATGACCTATCCTGTCTACCTAATCTAACTAGTCCAAACCATCCTCTGGCTGCCAGAAAATTACTGCTAGAGCGCGCAGTTCCCCCAGGTCACCTGAGTTACCAATTTCTTTTACACGCACTGGGCCCTTGGCGTGAAAAAAGACCTTTTATTACCACACTAATTTTGTTTGGGTGAACTGGGTGAGGATTTCTCCTCCTGCACGCTGCTAAGAGTAATCAAGTTTGGATTTTACCTCTGCTTACCATGTACCTGACTTACCACAGGCACAACTCTCACGACGGACCTGGAGCTATCAGGGAAAATAGTAGACAGGTCTAACATCAAATACACGTTATAATCAGTAAAATACTTTCCACAATTCTGTAAAATGACCACAGACACCTGATGAAGTTTAAAACTTTATATAAGAATTCAAAGAGAAGATGCCAAGATAATAAGCGATACACAGAATAATATATCAAACATTAAAATTAACACCAATAGGTAACTTTGCATCAAAAATAAGACCATTAGGATATATGGGAAACTAAAGGTAGAAGGTTTAGAACAAAACTAGTCACTGCAATTTTATACTAGAACATGGGAATGTGAATGACCTAGAACATGTACTTAACCTAAGTGTTTAAACTATTCTTGCTAAGTTCACTGCAATCCACTAAAGGAAAGGGAAAAACGGGAACATGCTATGGTTTTATAAAATCAATGAATTTCTAAAGGAGAGGGGGAGAGAAGGAACCAACTAAAATTCAGACACATATATTTGATATTTCAACGGCAATAGAGCAATATCACAGGTAAGAATGCTTTTAACGGATCAGACAAGAGAGAGAGAGAGAGAGAGAGAGAGATACGCAAACCCACAATCAATAATTACCTAGTTCAGATTGAAGACCAACCCTGGCCACGGGTCAGTTGGGAAGACGGGGACAGGGACCCTCAGAAAAGGAATGCCAGAATGCGAGCAGGTACAGCTCACGGACAGAATGGACAGGATACCCCTCAGGTTCAGGTCAAGGACTGGGCCTCCCAGGGTACGACCAACACCCACAGCTTCGGACAGCAACGCCTGCGTTACCCCCTCCTGCAAGTAATCCGCCAGAAACCCCGATTGGATTTTCGAATTCCCCAGCAAAGTGCTTCGCCAGCACTTAGGATTTTCCACCCCTTTGGGAGATTGTGGAAAGTATGGACAAAGTGCTCCGCAGCACTTTCAGAATGAGCACCTATTGAGATCGTAGGGTCAGTGACAGGTCTGCTACTCGGACAAGTCGGACAATTTTCCTAAGCTAAACTAGGGCAATTATACGGTTTTGGGGACCCTTAGACCACCCACTAATGTTGCAAGTGACAGTTTCCCACATTGTGATTGGTCAGGAGAGGTGGTGCGGTCATTACCACCTCCTAGAATTCAACGTTCCCATCATAATTATTCAATTTTGCACACCCGCCCCCCTGGTTCACGTTCCCAGGCATAGGAATACAGAAGACAATGCAAGAGTCCAGCATATAGCAACAGTGTATGACAATTCAAGGTGTAATCTGCATCTTCGGGATGGGTTCCCAGGCGCATCGGGCTCCAGGAGCCAGCTGGCTAGTTTTAGCTTCTGCGCAGTTAGGACTCTCCCTGGTCAGCTGACAGGGTTCAGAGGAGCCTCAGCATGGCGTCGCTCATGTATGCCCCAGCCCACAAAGACGCGGTACATGAAAAGTAAGCGAAAACAAATTAAAATCATACATAAAAATGATCGCACTGTATACCATGATAAAATCTAACCAACCCTTACTTTATAATGACTATAGCATTATGGATTAGTGCGAAAAGACAGATAGGCTAAAGCAGCAGTAGCAAGCAGAGAGCGTGGTGAGAGACAAGCGGCCATATTTTGCATCAGTGCGCATGAGCACAGAATCCCTCCAGAATGCGAGTGCGTCACATCACATGGGTATGACCGACGCATGCGCAGACTGAATCTCAGCGAAGCGGCCATTTTCAGTGCAAGCTTCGTTTTAGTACGGAAAAAACAAACAAGCAAGCATCCTGGGGACACCCGCGTGTTGGGAAAACACTTTATAAATGACGAACAATGGTGTTAATATTATTATGCGGTTTAGACAAGGGTTTTGCATACGAGCAAGGCGCTTTACGGGCAAATCCTTGCTCCATCATAAGTCACCCCTAAGTTAAGTTAGGCCCTGGACAACCCGGAGGGCAAGGTGCAATATATTTAAAAGGCAGGATATAAAAGTTTAGGTTTCAAATGTCCTGGTAGAGAAAAACATCTCAAATTTGTTTTGCACTACTGCAAGGCCTATCTCTTCCATAAGATAACATTGGGATTACCATATTCTATTTTATAAGTGTAATTTCGAATTGGGAGGAGACAAATCGTTCACGTCATGTGTCTCTGGAATCACAATTTAAAATGCAAACTCATGGTGAAGTCAGATTTTAAATTGCAATTCTGAAAATACCACTTTTAGAAAGTTGACCTTTTCATACTTTAGCCATTTGGTGCCTGCTGCCTGTGTCTGATACACATCTGGGGAAGTTGACGTCTGGGCTTTGTGTATTCCCCTAAGACAGTCACACACAATGGGAGCTTATGTGTGACTTGATGAGTCTTCCTGGCAGGGTGGGAGGAATGAGCTGGATCCAGCCTCACTTACACCTGAATAGACTGTGTTCTGTCCCTACACAAAGGGCTGCATACCCCGTGAAGTGAATCTGGATCCAGAGCAGGAGGGGCGGACCTCTATGCACTTCAAAGGGTTGTCTTTGAAGTCTCCCCCACTTCAAAGACACCACCACTTCAGTACACTTCTGGACCTGTGGATACTCTGCCTGGATGAATGACTGCTCTGCTGCTGAAGGACTGCCACTTTGCCGGACTGCTGCTTTGCTGTGCTGACCTGCTAGCCTGCTGCTATCCTGTCTTGGTGAGAATGACTGATCCTGCGTCACCTGTCCCCAAAACCCCAAGATGACTTCAAGGGATAGCTGGCTGGCCTGCTGATAGGAACTCTCGGGGACATAAAAGACTTCCAACCAACCTGATTCTGCACCTAGACTATGCCATCTATGAGTCTGCCTTACCAGGTAGTGCCACCCCAGTCCTGGACCCTTGGAAGTGGGCCTAACATGTATCTCTAGCAGATCCAATGCATCCTCTGCTGAGCGGTGCTTCCCCAAGCAGGACAGAGGCATCTCCTTGAGTGAAGGGTGCATATTTAAGCAGAACTGATACATTGCTGCAGTTGAGTGGATCGGACCCATTGCAAAATACTTTCATCGCCGCAGCCTCCCACTTACGGAAACAAATGCATTGCCCATTGTACTGCCACAGAGCAACGCTTTACCTGGTGGCAAGCTCTTCACATCCCTCATCGACGGCAGCCTCGATGACAACAACGGCACTCTGCATCACAGCTTCACTACTCCTCGGAACCGATGCATCACCTCTGCTGAACCTCGAATACTCAACACCACACTTTTGCTTCACAAGGCCCATTAACAGGATCTTTGGCAGTGATTTTTCAGTGCCTTGCACCGCAGCTTCATCGCACCATAGGAACCAAAGCATCTCCTCTGCTGCGCTTCTAATCTTTGACGTGGATCCACACATGTGCTACACAACCAGGATTAAGGTACTTTGGTTCAGCGGGCCTCAATGGGACTCTGTAGCTGGCCGACGCTCCATGGCAGTTGGCCTGAACTCTTGACTTTGTCCCATTCTTGTGTGACCAGAAACCCCAAATAGTGCTTTTCGTTTCTTGGTGGTACTTTTACCTACATATTTTGAAATTCAATATCTCAAGTTCTAATTATTTGAATTTTGTCATTTTTATCTTTTTATTTATTAAATTAAGCTCTATTTGTCTAACCTGGTATGGGCTCTTTTTGTGTGGTGTTTTTCACTGTATTACTGTTTGAAGTGTTGCACAAATGCATTACACGTTGCCTTGAAGTTAAGCCTGACTACTCTGTGCCAAGCTATCAGAGGGTGAGTACATTTCAATTTAATGCTTGCTTGATCTTGCCATGACTAGGATTGGGGTTGCTGCTTGCCTAGGACTCATACCCCAGTCCTCCAACAAACCAAATTCTAACAGTCTCTTAGCACTTTTTGATGCTGTTTTTATTTAAAATTTTAAAAATGTATATCTCTGGTTTCCCTCATTAGAATGTTGTCACTTTGGTGTTATTTTATTGATTCATTTATTTTCTATTTTTATCTGCTGTGCTCAGATTTTTATTTTGTTGTCATTTTGCTTTTTTTAACTAGTTTGGTACTTCTAAATAATATACACTTTTTTAAAAATGTCTTCTCTGTGCCTTAGCTCACAGGGGTGAGCTTAGCTTTTCATTAATGAAACCTTTACTGGACCTTACACGATAGTGACATTATTACTTGCAGTAGACTCCCATCAACACCAATTATCAGTTCACTTATTCAGAAATTTGATATAGCCAGGCACTTCAGAAGCTTTCAAAGTTAGGTCAATAATAATATTAGTTGTGTCACCAACACTGGAAGTTAAGAACATAAACCATATTCTAACAAGAAAGTTGTGAACCATAAAATAACAAATTCAAACAAAAACCACAAGGATAGTTGTTAGAGACTCCAAATATATGATGAATAAAAAAGCTGATCACAGCACTACCTCCTACTATATGTGACTTTAGTTGTTCTCTCCAGTCTTAATTCACATATAAGCAAGCAATGGACACATTGACTAATCCAGACATAAACAGGTTAAGTTCTCAATGTGGCAACTACCTCAGCACATGAGTTCCAGCAAACAATTGTGTGTGGTTTGTGTCCACTGTTTAAAGAGTTATTTGTGAACTGTCTGGGCTAGAGATGTGCTCTAGTAGTGACACATCAAACTAGTTTCTAAGACTAAGGGGCTCATTCCGATGTCTGTGGGACCGCTACTGACAAGCCGTCGGTACCAACGACAACTATGCCGTTGGCCCAACCACAAGATTACTATTTTGGCAGTCGGAGCGAATTAGGCAGTGGTAAAGACTGCCACCTTCAACAGGCTCAAACAGCCTGTGAGGACAGCGGTCAGATTCCTAATCCCTACAATGGGGCAGTGCATGTTCAGGCACTGCCGTGGGGATTAGAAGATCCCTTTCTAACTGCCTGTTCATTATGGTCCCACTACCATGAACAGGAAGCCAGAAAGGGACTTTGGGGGCCCCTAGCATTGCCCCCATCTCCCGGGGCCTCCGCTGTGGGTCCAGTGGGGCACACGTTTTGCCCCCCAAACATCCATGAACTTTTCCAGGCTGCAGAACAAGCCACAATTGAATAGGATATGCTTCCCACACCTACAGGGCGATTGCATCAAAATATGTTTGGTGGAACTATCGACTACTAGTTGGACGGTTACCATCCCTCAACAATGAGTCATTGTAATAAGGCCCTGAGTATGCAAATGTGAATAAGATCTTAAACTATTTTTATACATGGCACAACATTAGTCATATGCAGATGAGATCTCGATGAGATCATACTAGTTATTGAAAGGTTCCTTTTAGTAGTCCATTTAATATTGACTCTTAAGTGCTCTAAAGTTTAATCAGAGGAACAATTCCCATTTAAATAGCTGTCTGGAACAAGGTAGGCTGGAACTTTAGGCAGTACATATGTTGGGGATTAAGTTAGTCAATGGCTGGGGTACAGAAATATATGTTTGGAGGTCTATTGAAGTTGAGGTAGTTTTACATTTTCTGTACTTGAAATGGAGATAATTTGTAGAATTTCAAAGTATGGAAAAACAGCAAGATGAAATCTAGGCAAGATAGGTAATATCACATAAGACGAAGCCAGAACAAGTTGCTAATAGGACCTCATGGAGAGAGAGAGTCCGACCGCCTGTCCCCCGATGGAGCATGAACAGTTCCTGAATGAGTTATAGACACAATTTCATCTATAACTTGCAAGTATGTGAACAGACGTACCAAAGAAGAAGGGTACGTTCACTACTTACCCTTGCAAGTTACCACACAGTAGCGAGCAGCCACTTGGTCCTGATGAAAGCCCGCTGACCCGACTGGGCACCCAAGGGCTGAAACTTGTCAACCAGCCACGATTCTCAGTAGGTGCCATAGAACAGTAGCTCTTCTATTTCGCACTGCTCCCTTGATTTTATTTTTACCCCATCCTCCACATAATAACATCGAGATTGATGGAGGTAATTTTAACCTCACTCCATTTCCATCCTCACTCTTTCTGATCACTACTGTAATATACCAGTTGGTCTTCCTCGAGGTAGAGGAAAGCATAACAAAGAACCGATGATGATGATTTCCACGTAACCTACCAGGCGGAAAATAAAGATATACCGTACCATGGTTTATTGTGAATGAGGGTTTTTAAAACGACTAGAACCCCTGACCCTGGGTACCAACAGGATGAGTGATTCATTACCCCTTGATTATACAACTAACGGAGGGAAGCCAAATGAATCTCAGCTACTTTCTCCCCCACTTGATCATAAGATCACATTTCTTTTCAGTCAGACATAGTATCATTTGTAAGCATTTTCTGCAAAGAACAGAAAGAGTGGTGTTGTCATAGCAATGCATAATAAACAAAAGATATGCCAGACCTGAGATATTGATTTGACCTGAAGGTTTTGTACATAAGTTAGAAAAACGGATTCCAACTCACGCTGTTGCTAGTTAATAGCAATTTATTCAATTATTTTCAAAAGAGAATTTTTAGACAATTTAGTACATTTTAAACAACACTACACCATATATATACAGTACTCATTCACCTAGTCATCCATATCACAAACATACAAAATCAGGCATACATATATACATAGAATTTCAAAATGATCACGGTGGAGAAATAACAACACACAAATTTGGAAAAGGGAAAAAGACAAAGACAGCAAAGGCTGCTCATACAATATTCATCTGTGATATACCATAAATCTGTACATATATACAAAAATTAGAGATTAATCATAAACCACTTAGGAAATGTCACACATTGTATATACACATGTTCAGGGTATCGGATTTCACAGTTATTTGAATTATCAGTTTAAGGGGAGCAGCACTCTGCTTAAACTGATAATTCAAATAACTGTGAAATCCGATACCCTGAACATGTGTATATACAATGTGTGACATTTCCTAAGTGGTTTATGATTAATCTCTAATTTTTGTATATATGTACAGATTTATGGTATATCACAGATGAATATTGTATGAGCAGCCTTTGCTGTCTTTGTCTTTTTCCCTTTTCCAAATTTGTGTGTTGTTATTTCTCCACCGTGATCATTTTGAAATTCTATGTATATATGTATGCCTGATTTTGTATGTTTGTGATATGGATGACTAGGTGAATGAGTACTGTATATATATGGTGTAGTGTTGTTTAAAATGTACTAAATTGTCTAAAAATTCTCTTTTGAAAATAATTGAATAAATTGCTATTAACTAGCAACAGCGTGAGTTGGAATCCGTTTTTCTAACTTATGTACAAAACCTTCAGGTCAAATCAATATCTCAGTTCTGGCATATCTTTTGTTTATTATGTTTAAATGCTCAGCCTAGCTGATGTAGAGCAAACTCCCCGTTGTTTTTTGAGTCATAGCAATGCAGCATTAGCTAGTTAAAATATTTATTGAAAAATAAATTATAAAAACTATGTCAGTTTTTGTACATGAAATAACCACTATATGAAGGCAAAACATCCACTGCATTGCTTAATTTCCTCGATGCATTGTGTAAAACATTATACAGATCTCTAAAAGGAAGACGTTATTTTAATTAACAACCCTGCATCTTAACATAAAACTTCTGACTCCACAAGAGTAATCACATTTATTAGCAATTTTATTAACAAATGCATAAATGTAGCTGACTATATATTTTACATTTCCAAGGAAGAAATCCTTTCCCCATGGATTTGGTGCATTGCAAATTCTATTGGGTATAAGCACTGTTCATTTAGGTAATTGCGTCCTGTTTCCTATATGTAAAATACAGGTTACAGCTAGCTATTTTTGCAATTTAATCAATTTTTTGCATATTGGTCTCCCACCAGAAATTTATCAAAACATAGCTCATATAAAAATGATTAACAGAAGATAATAGATGCTCGTAAAGTAGAATATTAATATAGAACAACAACTAAAATGCATTGGAAGAACCAATCGCTCTGGTTTTAATGGGCGAAAGCATACCATATGTAATGTAACTGGTTCTATTGTAAAGAGCTCAGACACCTATTGGTAAAGTTTGCACTCTATAAAAATGCATAAATAAATATATACCAAATTTTGCCTGTGGCCGTGTCTGCATGCACAAGTATTTTCAAGCTATTACTTTGCCAGGGGTTGTTCTTCAGTTGGGATGCAGGGATGTGAAGTGTCCAATGACAGGTGACTTTTCTTTTTTTCTAATTTTTTTTTATTAATCCTCATATGACCTCCGTAGATACAACAACCTCTCAATCTGTACCACCCATGTCGCTCTTATCTAAGGGGTATAGAGTCACCTACGGCCGCAATGATATCCACACTCTTGACACACACCAGGAAAGGCTCTTTAGAGAGGAAAATCATTGTTATCATTTCAGTTACGCTGTAGTTATGGATTGAGCAACTTGTGCTTGTGAAAAGCTAGTTTTCTTATTCAATTAACTATCGCATAATTTGAGGAATCTGCGTAAAACTCAACTGAACCTGCACTTTTACTTGATCCTTGAACGTGTTGTGCAGATCTCTCAAAGGAGGAGCATGGGGCCTATAAAGTAGTGCAGAAGGAATGGGACATAAAAGAAGAGACATCTTAGGAGTAAATTCCCAAACAAAGGTGTAAAAGTGTGTATATATTGTCACCTCTGCTTGTACACACATAGAAGGCCTGATTACAAGTATAGGTGCTATTTGGCAGACCTGACAATTTATGGGATGTTATAAATAACATCTATCATTAGTTTATGGGGGATAACATTTTGATTTTGATGTTTAATGCACCAAAATCAACATGGTGCGGTAAATACAGTACACATTTCCTCTGTTAAATTTAGACAGGTTTGAGTTGCTGAAATGTAATGAAGTATAAGGTATTTAATGCAACTGATAATATGTTGGAAGTGTTAAATACCTTTTAACTCTAATTCTGACCTGTGCATAAGCATGGATTTATTAACGCCCACCTGGTAATCAGGTCTTTAAACTTTTAAGTATTTCACCAACATTTCCTGGCGTATGCCTGGAAATCTGTGCCACCTGTAAGATTCCAAGAGTACTCCATGGAAAGTCATGTCACATTATCAAGAATAAGCACACAAAAGAACATAAGGGGAAAGTTTGTGAGTCCTAATGTGTATAATTCCCCAATAACTAAATCAAAACACAAAGAGAGCACAGGATCTATGAAATCAATCCAATTTGTTGGCTATAAAAACACCCCAAATCCGGGCATTTATCAGAACCAATCTTTCAGGTAGTCACTCAGAGGCAACAAATCTGAAAAATGTAAACCAAACGTCTTTGTTACTGGTTACTTTCGCATTAATTCTAAATAGTGCTGCAACTGCTCTTTCCTTACTTTTCTGCTCTATAAAATACAGTTTGCCTCTTGCAATATTGAAACTACCACCCCAGTCTCCATGTCTCTCCTTCCTGAGCAATTCTTTGTGAATGCTTTATATAATTGTCCTTTAAATACTACCTGTTGAGACATTGTTATTTGTTATAAACTCTAATCACCCAGGTCTCGACTGGGTTTTTGGGTAAAACTCCTCTGTCTGATCATGTTACATACCAGTTCCTGCACGGCATGAACGTTCGAGCCCATGTTGTGCAGGAACTTTGTTGTCCCATTTCGGTGCCTTTTTCAAAGGCACTACCACCTTTGAAAGTGGCTTCACCATGCCACCCATCCACCAGACTACTTTTAATCTGTAATCTGGCAGGCCGGCGTCTGTGACTCCTGCCGGTGTGGGGGTACGGCGGTGGCGTGCCGCCTGCCCCCATACAACCAAAGGTCAGAATCAGACCCATATTTTCTCAAGCTCAACTCCGATAAAATTGAGATTCTTTTTCATGGAACTAAATTTTCCCCTGATTCTTACAACTGGCAGCCGTCTGAGCTGAGGCCCCTCTTACACCCTCTACTACTGTAAGCCATTTCATTATCAAATATGATTCTAACCTCTCTTTTTAAATCCAAATTAAGGCAATTTCTGCTAGCTGTTTTGCAACACTCACATCTTTTTATAAAAGATATTGCAATTGAAGGTAAATATATTTTATCGTATTGTATTGTATCATGCTAAATTTATTTGGTTTAAAAGATGATCAAACTATGAGTCATAAGTTTCATAACAAAGCATCATCACAAACCATACAAGTCATAAAATTCATTATAGTGAATCAGCATAGACAATATAACATCAATCTGCAAACATAGATGGGCACTTGTACTAAATTTTCACATAACCCAGGACAGCAAGCAAAGGTGTTGCGCAGCATTGTGTGAAAGGGAGAGAGCAGAAATGCTCCATATTTACAAAGATATGGAGCATTTCTTTTCTCTTCTTGAGCTGGCACACTGTGTGCAGCCTAGCACCAATGGAGGCGTGTAACTGTGTTACAGGCAGGATTGTTTTTGTGCAGGAAGGGACACCTTTCTGCTCAACAACAATCTTTAGAGGCATTTTCCTCTTTCTATGTATCCTGTAGAATGCAGCACAAGTGGATAGAGGAAATAATGAGCAGAAATAAAAATATTTTTCCGAGTTAGTCCTCACATGGGCAGGAACAGCATGTTGACACATTTCGAGGTTTACAAGTCTTTGTAAATCTGGGAAGACACCAAAGTCCATGGGTAGATGCATGGGAATATCCATGCTCCTCCAATGGAATGGCTTCCAAGTTGAAATGTACCGTAACACAGCACAAGCAGCTGCCTTGTGTTACATATCTTTACAAAACCACCCAAGGCCACACAAATCAGGCCTCCCAATGGTGTGTTAATGATGTCACTGAAACTTTGACTTATTCTTGCATTGACTTGCCTGATACAATGACAACAGAAAGGCTTCATAAATATGGGGCTGGATCCCTTAGTCTAACAGCATGATTTAAAAACAAACAACATGCCAGCTATACAGGGATAATGTAACAGCTGCAAATGCATTGTGGCTGGTCTTGCTTGGGTAAAATTCTTTCCAATTAAGATAGGTTTTAATAAATGTATGTGCAAATGGCAATACAAAGGACACATCATCACAAAGTGCACAGTGTCCTTGTTGGAAAATGGCCCTCTCTGAAGGGTCACCCAATTTTTTGCCTTCCTCCTCCTCTTTTTCTGAACATCCTTTTGTTGGCCTCAGGACTCTGGACACTTTCCCACTGCTGACCAGTGCTAAAGTGTATGTGCTCTCTCCCATGGACAAGGTATAATTGGTTTACACCTGTTTGGCAAATTAAATGTACTTTTAAGTCCCTTGTAAAGTGGTGTAGCTTATACCCAGGGCCTGTAAGTTAAATGTTACTAGCAAGCCTGCAGCACTGATTGTGCCACCCACAAAAGTAGCCTTTCAAACCTGTCTCGGGCCTGCCACTGCAGGACCTGTGTTTGCAGTTTACTGCTACTTTGACTTAGCATTTAAAACTACTTGCCAAGCTGGGAACTCCCCTTTCGTTACACCTAGGTCACCCCTAAGGTAGGCCCCAGGGAGCCTTAAAGGGACAGTTTCTTGTATATAAAAGGTAGGACATGTACTGGAATGTTTTGAATGTCCTGATAGTGACAAACAACCTATTTAATGTTTCACTTCTGTGAGACCTACTCCTCTCATAGGCTAGCACTGGGAATTCCTTAATAAACATTCAAGCTGTAATTCCTGATCCGAGAAGAGTAGGTTTTTCATGTTTCACATGCTTGGAATGGCAATGAAAATCCGCCTTACTGGTGAAGTTGGATTCAAAATTACAGTTTTAGAAATGCCACTTTTAGAAAGTGTCTATCATGACGAGGGCTGACCTGGTTGAGGTAATAAGGAGCGGGATCAAACTAATGTATTAAAAGTATATATACCCCTACATCATAAATTATTCTTTCTTTTCATTGTCAAAGACCACGTTATTAATCAGTGTCTATGTAGCCAGTGTCGGGTCTTGTTATTTCATAAACATTTGCCCGCTCCTTCTCACATACCTATGTCATCAATATTTTGTTCGAATCAGTAATTCATCACCTTACATATTTGAAAAAAAGTGTGTATATAAACCTAAATGCTCATGTATGATTATATTCTGCCTTGGTAAAGACTTGTGCCTCTTTTCTGGGTATCTTTACTTCAGAACCCAATTTCATTTATTGTACAGTGTGCAACAAACAAACAATGCACAATACTGACAAATTTAAATAGGCATAACTTAGGAAAATAGAAGACATTCACTAAATGCAACATTGCAACAAGATACAGCATAATGACTTGTTATTTCCATTCATGTGTCCAACATATATATTCACATACTATAATGTCCAACAATAACCACTGAAGGTTAAATAGTTCAATCAACTGGGGATATCTTGTAGCCCTCAGAGTTCAGGTACTAAAGTACCATATGGCCCTTACTGTTTGGAGTTCATTCATTCGGTCTTGGATGTGTCAACATTGTCTTTGACCTTCCTGTGTCTTATTTGTCTCCTTTTCTTTAGGAATGGTGATCTCCTGGCAACATTTCTATATAAGCTGAAGCGTCTTGACCTTCTTGTGAGGCCTGCTTAATTTTAGCGAAGGTCTTCTTCAGGGCAAGTTTAAGTACATGTATAGGGCACATTCATAGACTGCCAGGGAGCTCCACCTCGAATGATTATAGGCAAGGTAGAGTCCTCTACGTGGGTAATTACCTTTGTGTCGTCAGATACTTGACATTCAGTTGCTCCATTTCTGGTTTCATAAGGAAAGCTAGAAATCCAGGTCAAGATGAAGTGTGGTCCTAGTCTAGTGTGTGGCATAACTTGCTCAGTTGAACACCACATCGAGTTTGGTGTCTCACCGTCTTAATTCAGGAAAAAAGAAAGTGGTCATTTCTTTGTGCTCATAACTCTTTGTGCCTTTTAGCCTTTCTCCTATACATGTCTGGACTGGGTGACAGCAACACTTTGTGCATTCCCTCTAGACAGGCACAAACACAGGAAGGTGTGGCTCATCTGCATTCTTATGCATTCTGATGGGGCTAAATGGTCAGGGAGGAATGAGAGGGGCTGACAAACTTCAATAAGTCTACATACAAAGCACTGATTTACCCCCCACAGATAGCCAGACAGACACAACTGGGTTGAAAGGGATCCTTATGCAATCCAAAGAGCTGCATTGAATTCATCCCCTCTGGGCTATCCTGGGAAATCAAAGCTACCCTGGCAATTTTGACGGACCAGCACCCACAGCTGCTTTTTTTACTGTGGGTCAATATAGCAGCACTGCAGCTAAACCGGCCTCAATAGCAAAAAAAAGCCTCCACCACAGCAAAACTGCTCCCACCCTTCCAGCCTCCCGGGAAAATGCCTGATGCACACTACAGCTAGTCTGGGCCTGCACCCCTAACATCAAAGTCACTTTGGGTATCAGCACGATGTCTCTGACTCCCCAAATTCAGACACTTCTGTATCTTGAACTGAAGCTCTGTCAGAAGGGTGGTTGTGCTGCTTAAAGAACTCAACTGGGCTGCTTTCCTGCTTGTTTCCCTGCTTCTTGTTGCTCCCTGACTCAGTTGAAGGAGAGCTGGAATCTGCTTTGACTCCTAGTGATCTCCACGTGCCTGCTGGCTTGCCTCCTGTTTTATAAAGACATAAAAGACTCTTAATAATCTGCTGGTGCTGCTGGAATCTGCTCTCTGTGAGTCCTACCCTTGTCAGAGGTGCCCTCTCCAAGTTCTGCACCTAAAAAGTGGGTTCAGCAGTTGTTTTGCTACAAAACTGGCGCATTGTCATCTATGGGCTAATTGGAACCTACACATCGGCCTTCAACGATGACGCAGAAGCTATTTGATGACAGAGATTCTACAGCCTGTGTGGCTTGCCAATGATGCTCTGCTCGGCTCTACGACGATGCATTGCCTTCACCTTAGCAAAGACCAATGACGACCCAGCAAGACTGCATGGAAAAGATCAATGCATCATGCCCTCAGCTTTGACACTTTGCTCCATCCAAGGTGCTCTCTCAGCTGGCCCTGCTTGGGTCCTGTAGCTATTCAGAAAAGGGTGTCTACCCTCCATCGCTGTTGGTCTGAACTTTGGATTTGAACCAGTCATTTGCGACCTCGAGTAACCTTTTGGCCGCTTGTTACTTCTGAGCAATGTTTTTGCATTTAATTTTTAAAAATTCATATCTCTACTTTTACTGACAAAGTTTTGTCATTTTGGTCTTATTTAACTCTAATAAATATTCTCTGTTTCTGTAAACCTGTATGGAATCTTTTTGTGGTGTATTCATTGAGTTACTGTGTGTGTGTATGTTGCACACATACTTTACATATTGCCTCTTAAGATAAGCCTGACTGCTTTGTGCAAAACTACCAGAGGGTGAGCACAGGTTATCTTTTAGTGTGTATTTAGCTTACCCTGGTGATGCTTCCTGCTTGGCCTAGGGAAATCCCTCAACCAACCAAGAGTCCCATTTCTAACAGTCCTGTTTAGACCTGGAGTCACCTGAACAAAGGATACATGCCATGTATTAAAAAGTGGCAAATACAATATATTCTGTCCCAGAACTAATGAACAATTTTTATCTTTACCAATACATGTAGTGTGGCCAATAACAGGACGCCTGTTTTAAAGTGTACAGACATAAATGATTCTCCTTCTTTTATTCACATATCTCTTTTCATGTATCTTTGATTTTCCGATTATGTGCATACCATCTCCAGACAGTTCCAGATACATTTGACAATGTTTGTGAAGCCACCTCTCAAGAGTTTTCTTGGATAACTTGCTCTCTCTGCAACCATAATTGTGCCTGTTTCAAGGCCGGACTTCTAAACCCACTGAGTAATAGATTCCAGTCATGATTCATAAATAACCAGCAAATATGTAATAATCTCCACAGAAATGCATTATAGTTAAGACCAATAGATCCACCAAACTTTTCTGATGACTACTGTGGATTAATTCCCCTCATAGGACCAACGCCATGGGAAATTTCAGTTTCCTTTTTGGTGGTCCACTATATCTGAAATAGGAAGCAGGGCTGTGTGAAAAGAACCGGACAACAGGACCACCTTCAAGCTGGCCACCCGGAAGCACCACCAGCTGATCCGCGCCGCCAAGAAAACTGCATTCAAGGACCGGCTGGACAACAACGCACAAAACTGCAAGGAACTCTTCAACATTGTGAAAGAGCTATGCAACCCCAGCGCAGGAAACAACGACATCACCCCATCGCAAGACCTCTGCAACTCCCTCGCCTCATACTTCCACAACAAGATCGCGGACATACACAACAGCTTCAACAACCAACCAACGCACACCACGACCGAACAACCACCCCCCACCACCACCCTACACGCCTGGACCCCGATCAGCACCGAAGACACCATCCGCACGATGAACTCCACCCACTCCGGATCGCCGACCGACCCCTGCCCTCACCACGTCTTCAACAAGGCCGACGCTGTCATCGCACCCCACCTACGAGACATCATCAACACATCCTTCGACACCGCCACCTTCCCTGAGAGCTGGAAGCACGCCGAACTCAGCGCTCTACTCAAGAAACCCACAGCGGACCCCACCGAACTCAAGAATTACCGCCCCATCTCGCTCCTCCCGTTTCCAGCCAAAGTCATCGAAAAGACCGTCAACAAGCAGATGGCCGCCTTCCTCGAGACGAATGGATCTCTCGACCCCTCACAGTCTGGCTTCCGAGCCAACCACAGCACCGAGACCGCCCTCATCGCCGCCACCGATGACATCCGAGCCCTGATGGACAACGGAGAAACAGCGGCCCTCATCCTCCTAGACCTCTCCGCGGCATTCAACACTGTCTGCCACCGCACCCTAGTACAGCGCCTCAGCAACATCGGAATCCAGGACAAGGCGCTGGAATGGATCATCTCCTTCCTTGACGGAAGAACACAGAGAGTCCGCCTACCACCATACAAGTCAGAGGCCACCGAAGTCATCTGCGGCGTCCCTCAAGGATCCTCGCTGAGCCCTACTCTCTTCAATGTCTACATGAGCCCCCTCGCGGCCATCGCACGCCAACACAACCTCAGCATAATCTCCTACGCCGACGACACCCAGCTGATCCTCTCCCTGACCAACGACCCCGCCGCCGCCAGAGCCAACCTGCACGAAGGGATGAAAGAGGTAGCCGAGTGGATGACGACCAGCCGCCTGAAACTGAACTCAGACAAGACGGAGGTCCTCATCCTGGGCTCTTCATCCTCCGCCTGGGACGACTCCTGGTGGCCTCCCGCCCTGGGCACCGCACCCAAACCAACAGACCATGCACGCAACCTGGGCTTCATCCTGGACTCCTCCCTCTCCATGACCAGGCAAGTCAACAACGTCTCCTCGGCGTGCTTCAACATCCTACGCATGCTACGGAAGATCTTCTGGTGGATCCCCACCGAGACCAGGAAGACCGTCACCCAGGCCCTCGTCACTAGCCGACTAGACTACGGCAACGCCCTCTACGCCGGTACCACCGCCAAGCTCCAGAACAGACTCCAGCGGATCCAGAACGCCTCAGCCAGACTCATCCTTGACATCCCACGAACCAGCCACATCTCCGGACATCTGAGAGACCTACACTGGCTCCCCGTCAACAAAAGAATCACCTTCCGCCTCCTCACCCACGCACACAAAGCCCTACACGACCAAGGCCCGAGCTACCTCAACAGCCGAATCAACTTCTACGCTCCCAAACGCCACCTCCGATCAGCCAACCACGCCCTCGCCGCCGTCCCCCGCATCCGAAGAGCGACTACAGGAGGAAGGTCCTTCTCCTACCTGGCTGCCAAGACCTGGAACTCCCTCCCGACCGACCTGCGCCTGACCCAAGACCACCTCTTCTTCAGGAAGAAGCTGAAGACCTGGCTGTTCGAGCAGTAGCGGCACCCCCCCCACCCCCAGCGCCTTGAGACCCTACGGGTATGTAGTGCGCTCTATAAATGTCTTTGATTTATTGATTGAAAGAAAATATTTTAAGGTTTCTGATTAATACAGCAGTTCTCACTAGTAAATTTTGTAATTTCAATGTAATCCACCCATAGAGTTTTTGTGACTCAAGAACCAATGCATTGCTGTATTTTTTACGCTCTCCTCCTTTGCAGCTGTTTTTTTACATGGATTTTGTTGCATCAAAGGCACTTTGTGCTAAAATCAACGTATCCTTAGAGTTCTATGGACAGATTTGCCTAAACATTTTAAAAGTTATATTCTGATTTATGTATGTTGAATTTTTGTTGTTTTAGTCTTGTTTGGTTTAGAAAAACATTGGTTATTTTTGTGAACAAGTGTGGTATTGATTTGTAGTGTTTTCACTGTGTTACGGTGTGTGTTATGTACATATACTTTACACATTGCCTCTGAGATAAGACTGACTGCTCTTGCCAAGCTATCAAGGGGGTGAACAGGGTTATTTGGGTGTGTAACTCTCTTACCGTGACTAGAAGGAAAGGTCTTTACTTGGACAGGGTGCATACCACTGCCAACTAGAGACCCCCATTTCTAACAATCCACATATATATAGGCAGGTGTACTCTCTAAACTTACCTAAACATGTCACACATAGTGATACGTACAAGCTTTTCCTATATTCGATAAAAGTAATGACATATGCAAAGGAACATATGGTTACAGTACACTGCAGATAATAGTTCCTTATTTGACAATGTAAGTGCAATTTGAGGACAGTATTGTAGTTACAAAGAAGTTCACACCTGTAAAGTCCATTCCAGGCAAAGAAATCAGTGCTGTCTTTGAAGACCATCTGGTCTGCTTGTTTCATCACTTTTGAAAATGCACTTGCTGTCTGCTATTAACTTGCCATGTGTTTAGGTGCCAGGGATGCCACACCAGTTAGCAATGTTCTTTTGGAAAAGACGGATCAGCAGCTGTTTGTGGACTAAATATCTAGATGTGTTGCTAAACGCTTGCCTGCTCCATCTAAATACCACATGGTGTTGTTTTGCCTCATACCCAAAATTTCATTTGAAGCTTGAGCTAAATACTGAACAGCAATTAATTTCCTGCATTTCCTACTGATAGTGTGCTGTGTATCCCTGTCTTTATAGGTTCTTAATGATGCAATAATTCACTAACCTTTTCACATTTCTATCACACAATACATTATAAGCAAAAAAGATTTGTCAAAGTAGTGGCCATGGTACTAATGCACTAAAGTCTCAATTGATGAAACATAATTTGCAAAAATAATTCATAACTGTGATTTGCAAATCCTAATGTACAGATATAAACCGTGGTGTGTTTCTAAATCATTATGGTTCGCATTCACAAAATGATGCTGCAAATTGTGAAGATAGGAGGGACAGTTATTGATGACATCAGCGAACCAGCAAGGGAGATGGGCAGTGGTGCTCCAACAACACAATTTTAGAGCGGGGGTGCTGCTATTAATGTTATGTCACTGAAGGCATTGGAATTTTTATAGACCCAAGAGTCTTTCAAAATAAAGTGTAGGAGATGTGCCACGCCCATTCAGCAGGAGAGAGGTAAGGATGTGGGCCCTTATTTATGGGGTCTTATGCCGCTGCTGCGTCACTTTTTTTTGAGGTGCTGTGGCGGCGGCATAAACAATGCGCCACACTGCACCATATTTACATAGTGATGAATCTAGGCAAATGCGTCCCTTTGTAAACAACTGCGTTAAATTATACCTGCATCAGATGTAATGTATTGAGGGTGGGCATTCCCCAATAAAAAAAGGCTCATAGAAGTGGCACAGTGTAATCTATGAGATTTCACTGCGCCACTTGGTGTACCCATCGTACATGTGGTACGGCTCGTACACCCATCGTACATGGGGTACAGCTCGTACACCCATTGTACATGGGGTACGGCTCGTACACCCATCGTACATAGGGTACGGCTCGTACACCCATCGTACATGGGGTACGGCTCATACACCCATCGTACATGGGGTACGCCCCATGATCGCAGGGGTACGCACCATACCCCTGCGATCATGGGGTATATGGACCGTACGGTGTGTATGTGTTTGTGTGCTCTTCCGTACGACTCGCCCTTACCTGACATGGGCCGTACTAATCTCGTCCTCATACCCCGGTCCGGGACTCGTCGGGTCGTACGGCATGTGTACGAGCAGTATGGTACACGGTTTCAGCCTTGCAATACGTACGGATCGCGACGAATCGGACGGATTCACGGAATACGGATCATACTACGCTACTCGGACGGGCTCCGGCTACAAATCGTACGGCCGTTTTTTTCCCCGAATCGGAATCGACCCCCATGTAGGAAGCATCGTTCTTATGTTGTTATTTTTGTTTTGAGCCTATATAGGAAGTGTTGTAATGTTGTGCCTGATGACCGCCAAGACCTGTTTATTGTGTTACTGACTCAGTGCCTGGAGGTCTGATGGGTGAGGGTATGTGAGCGATAGACCTGCAAATGTAAGGAATAACCACCTTAGCCACAGGGGCAGTGGGATGCTCTGTGCCAACACACTAGAACAAGCATTGGCATAGCCAATAGGTCTCACTTTTGGGACCTTATAAGTATTTAGTTATGCAGCACAATATAAAACTCTTTACATAAATAAATAAAAGGTCTCAAAAGTGAATCCTATTGGCTATGCAAATGCTTGTTTACAATATTGCTGACAACCTTACCTCATTCACTAAGGTGATCACTGCTGGTAATCTCGCAAATGGTGACCACTAATGTAACTTTGTCTGATGTAGTCATTGTAACGCCTATTATAATATTAGTAGCTCAGGATAATTTCATTGAACGTACTAAAGGTATTAACAGTGATGTAATGCAAAGTGATCTCCCCCCAGTGCCGAGTGCGATAAGGCCCCAAGCCAGAGTCTCCAATATCTCACAAATATTCATAGACTTTGAGCTGAATGGGGTCCCCCTAAAGGATTGAGGCCCTCATGATGACTTGGGTACTGCAAGGGCTTGCATTACCACTCTGGAAACTCAAAAGAGACTTGTGAGCATCAGCCAGCACTCTCTGTTTTGATCTGCATATGGAAAAACTCCCTAAAAGCTTTAATAGATTTCAAAGCAACACAAATATACAGGAGCTATCTTATATGTCTACATGGCGTGGATCTGGATTTTTCGTGTCATTGTTTCGCAGAATGTATATCAGTTTATAGGCATGGCTACTTCTCATAATTTTAATTCACCTTTGTTACTTTGTAAGCTAAAATAGTTTAGAATGGAATATTCCAAACCTCAACCTGTATTTTACCTCCTCGCCAGAACAATATCCCTCTGGCACTCAAGCACTGTAATCACCGACTGCTAAACATTATATCTCCAGGGTATCACATTTAAAAATGCTCAAGATTGGCCTTTACATATTTCAGCAAGCAATCATTTTAATTTTCAGAAGAGATATAAATAGTTCCACTTACATTTTCTACATAACATTACACATACGAAGCCTTACAGAAATGCAGTTTTGAACATTCATTTTCCCTTTTTAATGAGTATTTAATGCAACAGCCTTTTCCTCTTCAATTGAAGCTGTAAGTTTGTTGCCAGCCTTGACCAATTTCATGGACTTCCAAATGATTTGTCGGTTCAGTGGCTTATCTTTTCTATATAAACTTTTATTTCTATGCTCGTCTCACAATAATGATGCAGTTATTATGATTATGTCTATCACTTATTTATTTAATATAATATTAATGATACTTTTTGAGCATAAATACAATCCTTTATATTGACAGGAAAAATGTTAAGTGCTGTTGCTCAATAGTCAGGCTATTAGAGACATCACTGTTTAGGTAAAGTACTTTACAGAAAGTCTCACTTTTAATGTTACTAAATAAATGTTTTTTCTAACTCTTTACAATATGGCCAGCATTACGAGTTCCCCGTTCTCTCCCTAGGAGATCAGGAGGTTGGAACAAATGATTCCTACTGCTATCTGACAGTAAGATAATAGGGATGGCAGGTTAAAACCCACAAAATGGGAGTAACCTACAGCATAGTTTTTCCCTGGTTCCATGGGATTTAACTTACTTACATACCACCTACCCTGACCATATAATAAATATCAGCAGGGGCTAGGTGATGTGAGTCCGGTGATGAGGCAGGTTTCAGGGAAGTAGGGAGAATGTAGGCTCTCAGTTGGTAGCATATCCTGCTCTCATGGCCTCATGTGCTAATATTGGATTCCGTAATGTGGTTGCTATTTGTCCAACAACTTTTACCCAAATTAATTTTTATTTTGCAAACTTACCTACGTACTTAATGGTCAGTTCTCAAAATAACAAATCATAGTGGGTCACAATTCAGACTCAGACTGACCCTGTGCTCTGCCTAGCCAGGCCAAGGGCCAGTGCTATGCTGCAAACACACTTAGAATACAGTGAAAAACAGCTACATACACTAGGGTACACTATCGGTTAGGGTACCCCTATGATTGGCATGACCTCCCCTATAAGGCCATATTACGTAATAGGGCAGGGGGATCAAACAACCTTTAAGTACCTAGTATATTATAAGGCATGTCAGTTTAGAGGCAAGAAGCCCTTTCTGCACCTACATGTGTGCACTGCTGAGGACTGAAGTCAGTCTAAAAGCAGCCCTGTCTTGCAGGACTGGTTTTAAAATGCAAATTGTGCCCAAACTAGACTTTTGTGTTTGGGGCACTTAGAAATTATGAACTACAATCTTTGGTAATTATTGGTACCCCAGAGTCTCCCCTGGGTATCCCAGAGTTGGAGGAATAGGCATTTATTAGGTGGATCCTTATAACATGAGTTTTATATGTCCTTGGTTAGTGAAATTACACATTTCTCTCCCAACATTGTGGTATAGTGCTTCCCAAAATCGACTTTTGTGCTATGAGCATGGCGGAGAGAGGATCTGCTGTACTTTACATATTTAGAACCCCTAAAGTCTCCCCTAGGTGTCCCAGGGGTGTGGGGTCCTGTAGATATAGGCAGGGCCCTATAAAAGATGTTTTATCGGGCCCTGATGTTGGAAAAGTGGCCCAAGTCATTTTTCCCAGTGAACATCCCCAGACACATAGGTCAACATGGGAAGTTATTAAATAATTACTAACTTCAAGGAGGTGACAATAAATACTATTCACGGACTGCCTAGAATGGTATTGATAAGTCCAAGAATATGCCATTGTTGAATTTATCCTAAAATGTACAGAAAAGAAGTTACAGCACATTCTTGTCTGTAAGCCAAAATTCAAGAGGAGACCGGCAGGAGAAGCCGGTTTCATTTACACCTCTAATCTTTGAACTCAGACAGATAGCAGAATTAATGAAGGAATGAGCAGATGCAAGGGCAGTGTCTATGGAGATCAAGCATCCTTGGGGTGCATTTAGCCAGCTCTTCTCTCTCTGCCGGAAAATCACCCATGATGAATTTTGGAGAAATGGTGCTCTGTAGGAGAAATGGAGAAATGGAGAAATGGTGCTCTGTGGGAGAAAATAGTGCCACACTTTGGAGGATGTGGTCTGGTCATAGCATGGGGTGTTGCCCTGCAACTCATTGGACAGGGGTGCCCTCCTGCTTGATCCAGAGAACATGAAATATGTATCTGAGAGGCACAAAGACTCTCAGATCTGCTGCTTGAAACTCAAGGAATAAGAAGGGTCCATGCTGAGAAGTCTGAATTGCACCAACCAGGCCCTGCCCTCTGAAGATTGAGCCTGCTGTACAATCTGGAACTGCTACCCTGTGGACTACCTTGCTTCAAAAGGACTAAAGAGTGGACTCCCTCCGAGCTACAGGTTAACAGCGATCACTACCAAGAATCCTCATCCTGGAGTACTACCAGTAGATTTGGAAGGGTTTTGTGTAAGTGGATTTTGGGAACTGAAGTCACAAAGTTCGAGGACCATCTTGGAGCTTCCAGACCTTTGGAATACGTTTTAGACACTCTGGGACCCTTTGCGGAACTTCAAGAAGACGTTCTAGAAGTTTGGAGAACTTTGGAGCCACTTTGAAAAACATCTCCATAAGTGAATTGATTCAACCTGGCCAGCCTAGCCAGTGACCCTCAACCACGAGGTGGCCTGCCGTCCAGATTCGTCCAGCTGAAAAGCTCTGGAGGTCTGACTTCCACAGTCTGACCAGGAGTAACCTACAACCCGTGCCAGCGAACCCTAACCGAAGTTCACCCTGAGAAGGATTGTGGCTTCTGCTTGAGAAAGTCTCAACCCCCCCAGCCCCCCTTCAACCAACAACCCAATTTCTTGCAATCACAATTTAAAATTCAGTAAAACAAACAATAGCACAGCTGACTCTTTGTGTTTTCACAGAAACATGTGATTCAAAAAGCTCAGCTGGCAAAACAGCACTAAAATTATGCAGAGAATCTGTGCAGCCATAACAGGTAGCATCAAGCAACACTAGTACAGTGCCCTCATCTCATCTTTCTCTTTCAACATCATAAAGGGCCAGTTATATTACACCTCACATTTTCACTGCAGTATCTTAAAGAAAATGAGTGGTGTGTGTTTTTATCACCAAATATTTTAAGGATTATAGTATTTTCACTATTCCATAGAATTGACCAATACCCAATAGAACACTTTGGACAGTGCATGTCATAGATAACAGACAATCCATCATACCACAACTGTTAATCTAAATGGATGTTGTTAGACCCTGTATCCCTGGCTGGCAGAGGTAGGTACCTTAGCCCAAGTAGGGAACTGTGTTCCAACGTCAGGGAAAGGAAGGTCACCTTCTTAGATAGCCCTGCTCACCCCCTCGGTAGCTTGTCACGAGCTTGTCAAGGCAAATGTGTAAAGTATTTGCAACCACACTCACAATAACCCAATGATGAAACCACAAATAGACCCAAAACAAGTTTTATGAAAACAATTTTAAACTTTATATAAAAAGATATATGATAAGACTACACAATATTAATTCAACATATGGGGTTGTGTACTATTTCTCCTGACCGGCTGTTAGGCCAGCCAGCCCTTGTAACTTCTGGCCGTATTAATGAACACTTCTAAACATGCTCCTGTACTCCTAATATCATATCATACAGTTTGTAATGCTAGAATCAGGCACTTTTGCAATGTAAACATACTGTAAAACGTAACGCAGCAATCCAACACTCTGCAATGAAAATAATGTATTGCGTAACTCAACAATCAGGCACTTTGCAAGGTAAAATATGGCAATGTGTAAAACAACCACCAGGTATGTCATTATGCAGAAATAAGGCAATGCATAATACACTAATCAGGTAGTTTGTTATGCAGGAACAATGCAATGCGTCATACGGCAATCAGGTAGTTTGTTATGCAGATCAAATGCCATGCGTCATACACTAATCAGGTAGCTCGATATGCAGGAATAATGCAATGTGTATTACTCTAATTAGGTACTCCGTTCTGCAGAAATGATGAAATGTGTAATATGACAGTCAGGTACTCCGTTCTGCAGATATGGAAAAATGTGTAATACACTCAGGCCCCGATCACCGGGCCTTAAGCGGTCTCTCCGCCTCTCCTTCTGACTTACAGTAAGCCTCTCCACAGTTGCCCCCACATGGTTACGATGAAATCAAAAGTGCAGCTCCGCACTTCAGCCCCCTGTACTGCCACTCCCTCAGCAATACAGGCCGCGATATGAGCCAAAGCAGATGCTTGCGCTGCCATCAGGAGAGAGAGGCCGAGGGCATCTCCCTCCGAGTCCACGCCCCGCCCCAGGAGTTGAAACACGTTACCTGGGAGGCGCAAACCCACTCTCCTATTCTCATCCAGCGGCTGGGCCTCCAATGCTACTTTGTGAATTGGCAATGGTGGATCGGGCGAGCAAATCAGCTCCTCTGGGACTGCCGGTCCTGGCCGCTTCAATTACGAAGATCAGACTGCTACAAAGCACACGCACACAGCATTGCTGAGCCTTCCTTAAGCTTTGGGTGCATGATCACTGGGCAATTTAACACACACAGGTCTCCGGCTGCACGAAGATCACGTGCACAGTGTTGCTGAGACTCAATTTAACTCCAGTGCACATGATAAAAAGGCAAATCCTCATGAAGGTCTTCCGGTGCACAATGCACCTGTACACAGCGGTGATTAGACTCACTTGGATTCCGGTGCACACGATAACAAGGCAAATCCTCACGAAGGTCTCACGGTGCACAACGCACACGCACACAGCGTCGATGAGACTCACTTGGATTCCGGTGATCACAATAACAAGGCAAATCCTCAGGAAGGTCTCATGGTGCACAACGCACATGCACACAGCGTCAATAAGACTCTCTTGGAATACGGTGCACGCGATCACTGAACAATCCTCACAACGGGGTTCAGGCTGCACAAAGCATGCGCACACCACATCGCTGATCCTTGCTTGGACTCCAGTTGCCCACTATCACAGGGAACACCTTATGAGGGTCTCAGCTGCAACATGCACGCACTCACCGCATCGCTGAGAATCTCATAAAAACTTTTATGTTCCTGTGTTTCCAAACAGGGAGCCAGCTCAACTCTGGCCCTTCTGGATAAGCTACTTCAAGATTCAGCACACAGCAAAGTCCTTCAAGCAGGGGGACTCAGCACACAGCAAAGTCCCTTTAGCCTTTCCTTGGTTAAAACAGCAAACTGCAGGCCAGCCCCAGAATGCACAGCAAGGGTCAGTCCTATCCTTCAGTCTCTTCAGTTGTTTCTTCCTTGGCAAAGGTCCTTTTGACCATGAAGTAGCTCCAGTCATATCCACACTTGATCAAGACATTCTCCAAAGTTCAGGGGCTTCAGCTCTCATAGTTATCCCCCTCAATGGCTTTAAAGTCTTTGTGTTTCAGGGGGCTCTAACTCCTGTTTAAACCAGTTCTGGGTGCCTCCCTGCCAGTGAAACCTTTCTTCTTTTGATTAGTGGGGGTCTGGATTTTCAATGACTCAGCAGGAGATGAGCCAATTGTTTTATAGCAGCAACCCATGCCTCTTCTCCGGTAGGGGCTTCTCCTCCTCCTACACTCGAGATGCAGGTCAGCCTGTTGCTGTCTCACCTCCTCCCCTGGGTCAAGACATTCCCCAGATCCTATCGCTTTCAAATCCAGACAGTCAATCCACATCCAGCCAGAGACACACAGAAATGTTAGAGCAAAAACACTCAGCCACTTCTAAAAGAGTGGCTTCTGAACGCACAATTAAAAACCCACCTTCATAAAAAGATGTGTTATTACATTTTGAGTTCAGGTATACTAAGGTTCAGCTTTCCAGCTTAAGCCTTTTGGAATATAGGCTGGAAACATATTACACAGCCTCACTATTCTGTACTATGGGCAAGGTGGCCTTTCAACAGTGAAAAACGAAATGAAGATTATTTCACTGTCAGGACATGACACACACCTTAGTACATGTCCTACCTTTCACATGCACTACACTCTGTCCAGGGGGTACCCTATACCTACCATATGGGTGTCTAATGTGCATGGAAAGGGAAGGGTAAGGTCTGGCAAGTGAGTGCACTGACAGAACAACATGGCAGTTTAACAAACTGCGTGCAGGACCTGCAATGGCAGGCCTGAATTCCCTTTTTAAAGCTACTGGTGTGGGTGGCACAAATAGTGCTGCAGACCCACTATTATCCGTTGCATTGCAAGCCCTGGCACACTTACCAATCATGGAAAAGCAATGAAATTACACTTTATACAGCGAGCACTTGCACTTTGACACTGTTTGGCAGTGGCAAAGTGTTCAAAGCATCTAAGTTGGCAACAACATGTCAGAAAAAAGTTCTATAGGAAAGCAAAAAGTTTAAGGACTTTAGCCAAAAAGGGCAAAGTCCTACAGAACCCCCTCCCAGCCAAAAGCCAGGGTAGACCAATCAACTACCTTGATGGACTTCCCTGCTTAGGGCGATAGAACACAGACACAGGGCCTCTAAAACAGGGACAACCTACGGTTCAATGCCTTTCTGACCCCAGGGGATTCTCTTGATCACCACTCTCTGGGCCAACTATCCCGCTCCATTGGTACTTCCAAACAGTTGGGACCTCTCTACGGATGCTGTCCCCTTGCAACCCCCACCAAGAGCAATTTCCCTGGAAGACCCATCAGTCAGGACACTGTTCCCAGTTATCCTGTCCTCCAGGTTAGATGTTGGTGTACCCGGGTCACACTTACAGAACCCAGCCCTACTGGCTGTACATAGTCCCACAGGTGTTTCCACTGAGGGACACCTCCCTCCCATAATCTTCCATTTAAATTTCTGTGTCTGCGATTTAGGGATGGCCCCCACAAACTTCAGGACTGGGGAGCTCTGGTGACAAACGACCTATGCCCTCCTGACTCTAGGTGTTCTTCCTCGCACAGCTGGCAAGTAGGTGCTAGGCCTCCCACTGGGTGCTCCTGTAAGGAACCCTCCAGTCTCTGGGGTGGGATGGTAAACACTGGGGTACGCCGCTCACACTCCCTCCCTCTCCTTTGAGACAGGGCGCTAGCCCACATGCCCCCTCAACACTCTGGGACTGAATGGTTCTACTTCGCCTCTCTTCCCTCTCTAGGGCCCTGTCATGCCCTTGGACCCATGACCAGGGGTCCGGCTTTTGTGCCAGCTCCCGGGAATCAAAGAGCTCTCACCTTAACATGGGTTAGTGCAATCCTGGAAAACTATTTCAGAGCCTAGGCTCCCTAGGGGTAAGGTTAAGCACCCCTTCAAATCATTTGCCATACTCACCAACACCCATTCATCCTGTGCATGCTTGTACTTATCCACACTTGGCACTGGCTGTACGCTGCCATCATTCAAAGTGGATTCTGCATTTTGTAACCTTAATGTCCAGTTTCCTCATGCTCAACTCATGAGCTAAGAGAATCCTTTTCTCTTCCAAGTGTTGTAAATGAATCTAGGACCCTAGTGTAATTTTCCCGATTACCCTTATATAGGTATACTTTATCATATCCTTATATAGGCATAGAAATCACTGCCATATTTGACCTAAGCCATACAGCCAAAATACGGCATGGCTACTTCCACTAAGTTCCGAGAATCAACAACAATTTCTTGGAAAAACCTGCCTTCAGCAGCTAGGGACTTCCCACTGCTTGAATATTAAGTTCTCCAAGCACTCCTGGCGTTTTCCAAGAATGTAGCCTTTGAGTGACGTTATTAAGTCCAAACATGCGTCAAACTCGGCACCTTTAAGGTATAAATATGCCTAGATTTGCCCAGACAAACACGCAGTGGTTTGAATCAGATCGACTATCTACTTGCCCGACACCCTGCAGCAGCAAGTGCCGAAGTAAGCCGACCCTCCAACTAATGCACTGGGAGAGACGCTGTCTTTTCTCTTGCCGAGAAATCCAGCCCCAGTGTTTCCAGCTTACCCTTGCAAGCATCTGGGAAATTGAGTCCTGAGAGAGAGATACAAGACCTCCTTCATTCTAAAACCAAGGTACAGAGCTGATTAGACCTCTAAGAGAATTCTTGGAATAGATTCCTGGCAAAGAACTACTAAACTTAAGCTACTACTCACTTACGTCTTCCCTCATACTAGACTTAGGTTAGGTACACCGGGGTAGGCGTATTTTAGAAGCACCAGTTGAGTACTTTTAGTCATTATTTATTACTGTATGTATTTTATACATTTCATGCGGATCACTGAAATATTATCGACGGTCACATTATCGACTTACCAAAATATCGTTGAAAAATTATCGACGACAAAAATATCGACTTTCTATACTTATTACACAAATTACAAAAATATCGAGTAAAAAATATCGAGTACTAACTATATCGAATACATAAATATCGCTTCAATAAATATCGACTACAAATATATCGTTGGACATGAAATTAGCCCTAACACTACAAAAATATTGACTACAAAAATATAGACTACCAAAATATCGTTAAAAAAAAATTATCGAGTTCATGTTTGTACACTTTCATTTCTAAAATACCATCTTTATCATCAATAAAAGTCATTTCTCTATACAAAATACATTTCACATATAATACCTGTTACTTACATAAAATTACTATTAATCCACATTTGCTATACATTCTATTACATGCATTTTATCATTTTCTACATATTCTTTGCATTTAACTAACATTTTCATTACTTATTTTCACATAAAAATATATTTCATTTAAAAACGAACCTGCTTTAATGCGGAAATCACCACATAACACCATTCTCACATCAACAAACACTCCAATTAACTAAAAAAATTCAAACTAGCCTATACAATGCTTCCTTACATCCTACAACCAATCAAATCAAAGCACACATAATACATATATTATAAAAGGGATACATGCATTCTACCATTTGTTGCTGCTACCTCTCTGGAAAGTAGATGCCAACACTCTGAAGATTTTGTTGCAGAATAAACATCTTTAAAGATCCAGCTCACTAGCTAATTAATCAAGTAAGTAACACAGCATTTTTGTAGAAATCTAAATTAGAAGTGCACTATTTTCCTTACATCTCCTAAGTCTTACACTTATTTTATTTTCATCTCTTCCTACATTTCTGATAGAAACTACTCCAACACAATTCCTATTACATGGTCATATTTCTTCACGTGCAAAATCAGATAGTAAGTATATAATAATGCTCTGTTATACACCAACTGCTGTTTTTAAACACTAATTTACAAGAGTATTTAATTTTTAAAAACATTATATTTACAGATATACTGAGATTGTCCTATTTCTACACCAAAAAGGATAAAACTACACTAATTACACATGTAAGTATAGATGTGTTTGTTATAAAACAGCCAATTTCATTATTGCACATTTCGAATCAACATATCTTGCTTTTTACATCTTCCCTATAGATCATTTGAAAGATCCAACATCAACTATACCAAAACACAAGAGTACCCTTCTGAAAAATGTAAGTATAATTGTAATTTGTCTAAAACTGGGCACAAAAAACGCTAACTATATTCTTAACACCATGTTATATATTTTGAATTGCCTCTACAGATATTCTGAAAACATCATACATCTATTCTACATATCCTATGAAAACATCCAACACAAACTACACCAATATACAAGAATACCCTTTTAAAAAATGTAAGTATACTTGTCATTTCTCAAAAACTGCCGAAAATAACACAGACTATGTTCTTAACAACATGTTATCTATTTTATATTTCCTCTACAGATATTCTGAATACATCATACAGCTATTCTACCTACAACAAAGAAAACGACTTATTTAGAAGTTAGTATACTTTTAAATATTTTCCATTTCCAAATGGTTCAATATAAAAATTATAATATTTTGCATTTATTTCTTCTATCTCCTCTACAGATCAGACCGGTACTAACTTGATGTACTCCAGCAATTACTACTACTCTACTATTTAAACAAGTAAGTATATGTAATGTTTACATCAAATGTACAAGTAAGCAAAAATGACAACGGCTTTTGAGTAGGAAATACGTTTGTTATGTGTAAACATTAACGTTGCTTTTCTATATTTTCATACCAACAGCAAATAAAGACATACATACAAGAACATCCTTCAAAAGACATTTCTGCTTCTGTGACTACTACTTTGATTAACTGTAAGTATAAATGCATCAATAATGATGTTAGCACCACAAAAGGAAAAAAATGTGTTCTGATTTTGTTTTTTTCTACTCTTTCCTAGAACAAGTAAATCAAAATGACTGAAGGTGCAGAATTTGTCATGTCTTAGAAAAATAAATTACTATTATGCTACATGGGTTATGTGTATAATCAGGAAAGACAAAGTGGTAGAAAAGTTTTTTGGAAGTGTACCAAATATTACTCCAACAAATGTTATGGGAGGCCACTACTGAGGAAACTAATGTGCTATTTACTAGGGAACACAATCATCCCCCAAATGTCACAGAAATTGAAATTAGAGATGCTTTAGAAAGTATTAAAAGTGCTAGCACACAAAGTGACAAACCAACAACACAAATCCTTAAAGATGAACTGGTAAAAGTCCCAGCCCATGCTTCAGGTCAACTACCCTCTATTGACTCCCTGAAACGCACAATTGCACGCACTAAACGACTCACTAGCACAACCCAACCCAACCCAACAACTTTTGATGAAATTATTATTTCACCAGAAATGGCCATCACACACAATAAAGATAAATTTATTCTTTTTGATAATGAAAGCAGTACAAACAGAATAATTATGTTTGCAACTGCAAGTAATTTACGAAAAATCCAACAGTGTCCCCAATGGATGATGGATGGAACATTTAAACCCTGCCCAAAACCTTTTTATCAACTGTATTCCATCCACGGTTTATACCATAATTCTAACATACCTTTCATTTACTGTTTGCTACCCAACAAACAGCAAACCACTTACACAGAAATATTAAATGTTCTCAAAACGGAAATCAATAATTATTTTCCAGAAAAAATAATTATTGATTTCGAATTAGCTATGATTAATAGCATTTTGAGAACATTTCCCCACACAGCAATCCAGGGTTGCTATTATCATTTTAATCAGAGTATATGGAGGCATCTCCAAAAATCTACTTTAAGTATACTATACTCTACAGATAGCACCTTTGCCTATCAAGTTAAAAAGTTAATAGCCCTGGCCTACGTCCCTGTTACAGATGTAGCTGAACATTACAATTTATTAATTGACAGCGCATATTACAAGAGGAATGAGGATAAACTAACCCCATTACTGGACTATTTTGAAGACACTTGGGTGGGAAGGTTGCACAGATCTGGACATCGACGCCAGCCCAAATTCCAAATCCCTTGGTGGAATGTCTATCTTAGTACTTTAAACCAAGAGGCTAAAACAAACAACAGTGTAGAAGGGTGGCATAATGCTTTCCAAGCAACTACAAACAGAGGCAAACCCACATTCCATAACCTTCTAGAAGCTTTGAAAGAAGAACAAAGCTATCAGGAACTAAGAATGGAACAATCAGTGTCACAAATAGGTCCAAAACTCACTAAACAAACAAAACAAATGTTCCGACTACTTCAAAGTCAAGTCACACTATACCCTACAACTAGAGGATTAGAATACCTGGCAATAATAGCTAAAAGTCTACTATAAAAATGTCAACTAAATATACAAATGTCTTCTTACAATAATAGTAAAATTTACATGTCATAAACATATATAATCAATTATAAATAATACATATTTGTTTGACAAACTTATTAAAATTATGTAAAAAATTTCGTAACAAATATGCAATGTTTATAATTTATTCACACATACACATAACATTAAAAATTGACATTTCCCACCCAATCAAAATTGTAAATTAAATACTTACAATTTTTGGAGATGAGAGACGCAATCAAGGAAAAAGCAATCCATACAATCCAATCCAATATCTTACTATTCCAATATGGGAAACCCTCAAAAACCCGAAAATAAAGTGTAAAACGTCAAAAAACGCTCCAGGAAATCCCAAAAACAGTAGTGTGGACACTTTAGTATTTAAAGTGATATACACACAATTTTTAAAAAACGGTCACGCATATCAATATATCAATCCGAATCGAAACCCTCAAAAAAAACCGAAAAAGGTTGAAAAAGTGTTAAAACCGCTCCTGGCAAACACGAAAAATAGGAGATAAATGTCAAGATATAAGCATAATAACTCAAACATTTGTTTCTCCGTAAAAAAACACGCTTCCTTCCATGTAGTTTTCATGCGAGGAACCGAAACCTGTAAAATAACATACATAACGAAACCCACCCACAAATACCCCCTTCACATTTATAAATATACTAACAATTAACATTAACCATGTAAGAAGACATTTCCGAACACTTAAAATAAGACCTGAAGCAAAAAAAGCACGACACATCTATAACGGAGACTTTTCACCCAAACGCTACTTAAACTATTAATACATACACCAAAAAACACTAAAAAGTTCGATTATACCCTCAAACATGACCACTTACTTATAATTTGTAGGTAAAAATAACCTTACCTCTCTCCACGCGAAGCAACTCCCAACCGCGAGCTTCTCCAGTCCAGAATGGAGCGCAATAACCTTACGCGGTAAAAAAGTAGTCCCCTTAACCCATTTGTGTAAAAGGATAATAGAAAATACAATGTAATATTTAAAAAATATAATACATACACATGTATAATGTAACAAATTAATACACTATACTCATTACAATTTTCCTTATTTAAGAAAAATATATATATTTAATATAAATTAATATATAATAATTATTATATATTAATAATATTAAAAAATATATGTAAGACTTTGAATAAAAGATGTAAATATTTGGTTATTGTGTATATTTATATGAATACGTTTGTGTTTATTTTTAAGTAAACATTATAAATGTTTATGATAATAATTAATAATGATAAATAATATAACTTATTTATTGTTATTAATATAACAATTTGAACCATTTTCTATATAAACAATGGCCAGAAAAAAGTATTTATTTTATCTGTGAATGTATATATTTTTGAAAATAATAAATGAATGTTTATGTTTATTAATTAATAATAATAATAATGAATAAAATAATTATTATTTTTATTAATTATTACAAAATGTTTTATAATAATTTCTAACTATAACAAAAGTATATAATAGCTTAACTAATATTTTGGCAATACCAGATATTATCATTAAACATATTGTTTCCCTATACAATTATAAACTCTACAACCGAATCGATTTCTATGTTTAATGTAAAAACAACATTTTCTGAAATATACATAAAGAAATATTTTATTTTGTATTTCAATTTCTTCTAACAAATGTAATAATAGTCATGTTACTTGTTAAAATAAAAAATGTTTTATATATATTTAATGATATTAATATTTAATATTAACATTATTAAATATTAATGTAAGAAATGTATAACAAATCATTATTTTATGTATTTCTATATAAATACTTGAAATTGTAAGTGACTGATGGGAATATGTAAAATTTACTGAAAGAATGTTGTAAACAAATTTATTTTTATTATTGACAACATGTATATAAATGTAAATATGTTATTCGGTGAATACTAAAAGTCAAAAAAATGTGATGTTATATTTGTTTGTGATTGTATTGTAGTACACAATAAAAATATAAAAAATTGTTTAATAAAGTTTTTTGAAAACATCCATGTTGCATTATTTTGTAATATTAAAAGACAGTAATGAACAAATGTATGCAAATGTACTGCACACTGACCAATTTAATATGTCCTATTGCTACTCCACTCAAGCTAATATCATAGAAGCTGCAGGACACTAGCTAAAAATTATTTACTATTCCTACTCCACTCAAGCTAATATCATAAAATGTGGTGGAGACTGACCAATGTTTATTTATTAATCCAACTCCAGTGTAGGTAATATCTAGCTACTGTCTGAAAACATTCTAATACATATATTTTTTACATCAAAGTAAAACTTAATAATGTAAAGTTATATTATTTTGTATTTTCCTGTAATAGCTTTAATGTATAAGTGTTTTATGTTACACTATACACCAGCACTCTAAAATACCCAAAATTGTCCCTAAACACTAAAAATACCCCTTCAAACCCAAAGCCCAAAACTGACCCAGAACCCTACAAATACCCCTTTATCCACAAACTTAAAACTGACCCTGAACCCTACAAATACCCCTTTACTCAGAAACTGAAAACTGACCCTCAACCCCAAAAATACCCCTTTACCCAAGAACAGAAAATTGACCCTGAGTCCCAAAAATACCCCTTTACCCACAAACTGAAAACTGACCCTGATCCCAAAAAATACACCTTTACCCAAGAATTGAAAACTGACCCTGACCCTTTAAAAAACTCCTTTACCCACAAACTGAAAACTGACCCTGAACCCTAGAAATACCCCTTTACCCACAAACTAAAAACTGACCTCAACCCAAAAAATACCCCTTTACCCAAGAACTGAAAACTGACCCAGAACCCCAAAAATACCCCTTTACCCACAAACTGAAAACTGACTCTGATCCCAAAAAAATACACCTTTACCCAAGAACAGAAAATTGACCATGACCCTTAAAAAACTCCTTTACCCACAAACTGAAAACTGACCCTGAACCCTACAAATACCCCTTTACCCACAAACTGAAAACTGACCCTCAACCCTAAAAATACCCCTTTACCCAAGAACTGAAAACTGACCCAGAAGCCCAAAAATACCCCTTTACCCACAAACTGAAAACTAACCCTGATGCCAAAAAATACACCTTTACCCAAGAACTGAAAACTGGCCCTGAACCTTAAAAAAACTCCTTTACCCACAAACTGAAAACTGACCCTGAACCCTACAAATACCCCTTTACCCACAAACTGAAAACTGACCCTCAACCAAAAAAAAACTCTTTACCCAACACCTGAAAACTGACCCTGAACCCCATAAATACCACTTCACCCACAAACTGAAAACTGACCCTAAACACTATAAATACCCTTTTACCCACAAACTAAAAACTGACCCTGACCCCAAAAAATACACCTTTACCCCTGAACTTAAAACTGACACTGATTATTAAAAAACACCCCTTAATCCACAAACTGAAAACTGACCCTTAACCCTTTCAAAACCCCTTTACCCACAAACTTAAAAATGTCCCAAATCCCACTAAATACACCTTTACTCACAAACAGAAAAATGACCCTGAACCCTAAAAAATTACCCAATACCAAAAAGTTATTAAACTGACCCTGAACACTATAAATAATAATGAACACAACATTAAACATTAATATTTAATTAACAAAAAAATAATATTTAACAAAAACAAAAAGAAAATATATGATCACATTAGCTATAATAATAAATTTGATTAATTAATATTGTTTAATTCCAATTAATTAATTAACATGAACATACATTTATACATTACATTTAAATGCATCCAATTAATGTAATTAAGTCATTATTATAAATTAATTACCAATTAATGATTTAAAAAAATATGCAAAATATTAATAAGATCATTAACTAATTATAATTAATTTGTTAACAATTTATAAATTTCAATAATATGCTAATTCATAATAAAATAAATCACTAATTATTACTAATTAATAACCAATGTATCAATTAAAATAATATACAAATCAATAAAAATACAATAATTAATAATAATTAATTAATCAATTAATCAATTAAATAATATGCTAAATACTCAATAAAACGATTAAATAATTAATATTAATTAATTACCAATTAAAATCTAATTAAAACAATTAACAAACATATATTGATTAATTAATTTTTATTAAATTACTTCCCACCCTATTCCCCTATAAACCCACAACCCGCTCCTAAACATTAACTACTATTTATTTATATATTATAAATATATATATTTTTTTAACATTATTTTCTACATATTCTCGATATTTTTTACTTTCACTATATTTCGATATTTTGTCTGGTCGATATTTTTGAGTCGATATATTTGTATTCGATATTTTTGGGTCATTTTTTCAGTCGATATTTTGTCCAACGATATTCCTGTAGTCGATATTTAGTTAATGTCGATATTTTTCCGTCGATATTTTGTCCATTCGATATTATGTAGTCGATATTATGTCCAGTTACCCTTTTATGCACTTTTATGGCTTAGAAACCATATCATGCTTTTACAGTACTACTTTATAATGCTGTGTGTATTATATGCCTTGTACTTTATAACCAGTATTATGATTGTAGCAGTTCATTTCCAATGCTTGAGAAAGAAGACTGTTCAATAAATACTTTTATTGAAAACGCCCGTCTCTCTATTTCTCTGCATCTCTGGTGAAACGAAGCATGCACGATTGACTGAGTAAAATAGTTATGTATTGTTTCCGCTACTCTAGAGGTTGATTTCTTATTCTTGGGAAACAAAGTTGTCATGTTTATGCGGTTGTCAGAAACAAATCCCTTCTTGTGAATTTGAGAAAGTTTCTAGTGACCTCTGAGCTAGCTGGCACTCACTATTACGTTTGATGTTAATATATTCGGTAGAGACCTAGGCAACCTCAGTCCTACGTCTAAACTACAGTATATGTTATTCCAATGCGCAGAGCCTATTGGGAATATAGGAAGTACACTACACAAGGCGAGAGCATTCCTGCTCTTCTCTGCTCACTTTTCACTTTCCATGAGCAACTTTTTCTCCTCTGACTGGGTTTTAAGTTTTAAAACTTCCAACTCATGCTCTCTGATCCTTTGGTTTTCCTCAAACTCCTCTGGTCAAAAACTCCTCCCTGAATGGCTATTACTATCCCCTGAAGGAGGTCCCTCCACTGGCAAAGCCTGTGGACCAAATCCATTCCCTGGGTCATCCTCATTCACCTCAACATCACCGGCCTTCTGAGTCCCTTTGGCTTCTCACCAGTCCCTCAAGGCCACTTGCAGCTCTTCCTTCTTGGCACTACTTGTCATGGGACATCCCAAAGCTCTGCAGAATTGCCTCAACTGATCAACTTTGTAAGTAAGCAATGCCTCACTGGTGAACTGGCTCCTTGACTCCTCTGAGACATGATGTGTGGCTTAAAGGTTGCTCAAAAACAAAACCAACAAGAACCAACAAATCAAGAACACAGTATGTGGATGCGTCATGGTCTGCGCTATTTATGATGTACACCAATCACTGTGAGGGAATTTGCAAATACATATTCAAATCCCCCACGGCTGACCACCAAAATGTTAAACCCGGGATCCCTGGTTGGATGAGGTAAGTACCCTATGCCAAATAGGAACCCGTGTTCCAACATAAGGAAAAGGAAATTCACCTTCTTAGATAGCCCCACTCACCCCCTCTTAGCTTGGCACAAGCATCCAGGCTTATCTTCAAATGCAAAAACAACAGTTGATGGACAGAAAGCAGAGCAATGTTATACATTCACCCCAGTGCAGAGATCTGGGCCTAAATTCATTGTTTTTTTGCACTACACCCCCCCCCCCGCCCCCCCAGTTCAAAGTGGAGTGTAAAAAACGATGGATTTAGGCCCAGATCTCTGTACTGGGGTGAATGTATGACATTGTTCTGCATTCTGTCCATCAACTGTTGTTTTTGCATTTGTCACCCCGAGTGGGATGGGTATGCTCAGATGTGAGTCCCATGCTCTCCACACCACTGGAGTCAAGCTATCGTGGCTGAAGATGACTGATAGCCAGAAACCGGTCTTCGGATGATTGATTCCAGTCCAGGAAAGACATGGCTTGGCAGTTCGGCCTGACTGTTCCCATGAGGCACAGGGTCAAGGCTGATTTGCACATGGCTGTGTCTGAACTGGGGTGGTGTGGAGTGCAAAAAAACGATGGATTTAGGCCCAGATCTCTGTACTGGGGTGAATGAATGACATTGTTCTGCATACTGTTCATCAACTGTTGTTTTTGCATTTGTCACCCCGAGTGGGATGGGTATGCTCAGACGTGAGTCCCATGCTCTCCACACCACTGGAGTCAAGCTATCCTGGCTGAAGACGGCTGATAGCCAGAAACCGGTCTTCGGATGATTGATTCCAGTCCAGGAAAGACATGGCTTGGCAGTTCGGGCTGGACTGTTCCCATGAGGCACAGGGTCAAGGCTGATTTGCATATGGCCATGTCTGAACTGGGGTGGTGTGGAGTGCAAAAAAACGATGGATTTAGGCCCAGATCTCTGTACTGGGGTGAATGTATGACATTGTCCTGCATTCCGTCCATCAACTGTTGTTTTTGCAGGCTTATCTTCAAGGCAAATGTGTAAAGTATTTGCAACCACGCTCACAAAAACTCAATGATGACACCACAAATAGACTCCACATGAATTTAATGAAAACGAGTATAAACTTTATGCAGTTAGTGGTTTCAAAGCTTTATTCGAGCAATATACTCATAAAAGCACAACATACATTTAAAAAATACATTTAAAAAATACAAGACATAAAATTAACCTTCTTATACATTCAGTGATAAAAACCGTTATGCAAGCTTGTCAAAGATCAATGTACATTAGGGGAGATAGCCCTCCGTCTGATGGACCATGCCCACCCCAGGTATTTTGCTGTTCCCAAGACAATTGACAAATCAATGGAAGTACAAATAATTCTTAGGGCCTCAACACCACTAGATGTCCCTAAGTTCCTGTAAACGGGAACTAGCCATACTCTTCGAGGGGTTGCGTATGCCTCACAAAGGAATAAGAAGAGGCCTATGCTTTCCTTGGCTGCACCACACACTGGGCAGCATGAGTTGGTCGTCCTCCTCCACCTGCCCGTCAAAGATCTCAGGGGGAGGGAACCAGCTCTTAGCTGGAACATTAACTTCCTGTCTCCTGGGACGGTGATACTGTCCCATTATAGTTCTAATAATGGACACTGTTTAATTTCCAAGAAGCGCCCCCCCATCGTGTCAGATCTCGTTCTGCTCCAGAGTCTGCCATCAACCCTTTCCCAATATAAACTTTTGATGGTATTTTTACTAGGAAAAGCTTCCCCAGAGGGATTATCCCAAAGTTTGGAGAGGCCAAGTTCTCCTAGAGCAGCCCTGAGGTGTTTGAGCCATGTTATTTTATGGAAAATATCTGCTTTAATTATTGCAAGGAATCCATCGGCATAGTGCCGTATGTCTGGGGTGGTCCAAAGGCGTTGCCAATACAGGATTGGACGTAATCTTACTCGGTCACTAACTGATCTTCTCCCCAGATCAAGGCCAAGCGGGATTAGTGGGGTACTCTGGGGAAGTCCCGTTGTACCTCTGATAAACCTATTCTCTGATGTCTGCAAGGGAAGAACCTTCTCAAAGCCCCATAGTTCCGCCCCATACAGGGCAGACCCAATGACCTTGGCGTCATAAACTGCCAGGACTGCTTTGATAGGTTTGGATTTTGATTTTTTGTGTTCAATCCTTAATGCTCCCGCGACCTGTTGGTGTTTCAGGACCGCCTTTTCTATATGATAGGACCACTTTAGATTGTTAGTGATCTGGACCCTGAGGTAAGTAACACTAACCACCTCTAACTCGCAGTTATTCAAGAGTATTTTTGGGCGAGCTCTACACCTAGGCGAGAAAGTCATCAGCTTGGTCTTGCCCACATTCACTTCCAAGCCGTGTTCCCCGCAAAAGTGATCAAAGATATGTAGGGCACGCTGCAGGCCACCCGGTGTTTTGGACAAGATCAATGTGTCGTCGGCGAACATCAGGATTGGGACCCTGATGCCCGCCAACGAGGGTGCATCAACACAGCCATCCAACATCCGAGCCACAATTCCATTAATAAATAAGGAATAGAGCAAGGGTGCCATTGCACATCCCTGGCGAACACCACGCTCGTCGGGAAAGTCGGCGGAAGATTCGCCGTTCGTGCCCCATTGAACCCTGGCAAAATTAGCCTCGTGCAGCTTCATAATTAGGGTAAGTAACTCGGCTGGGAAACCAATTTCACTCAGGACTGCCCAAAGCTTTCCCCTTGGGACCAGGTCGAAGGCAGCCCGCAAGTCGACAAAGGCGACATACAGGCTGCCTTCGCCAAGAACCACCGTCCCCCATTGAAGTAAGGCAACCGAAACACCTGGTCAACCGTACTTGTGGCCCGCCTAAAACCGGCCTGGTAAGGAGACAATGCACTATTCTCTTCAACCCAATCCATTAGCTTATTTACCACCAATCTCCCTACCACTTTCTGCATGGTGGCAATCAAGCTTATTGGCCTATAATTAGCCGGGAGGGACCTATCCCCCTTTTTGTAAATGGGTATAAGGATCGCCCCCTTCCATACTTCTGGGACTTCAGCTCCTTTTGCGATAGAATTTCCCAAGAGGGAAACATACTTGGCCCACCGACCCATATCATTTTTAAAGACGTCAGAAGGTATCCCGTCAAGACCCGGGGCCCTTCCCCATTGGGCAGCACATATTGCAGTCTCAGTTTCTTTAAGAGAAAACAGATTCCCAGTTGCAAAAACCACTGGAATCATTTTCACAACCCCAACCTCCTTAGACTCTGCATATTGGGGTTTAAAGTATTCCACCCAAGCACCCTCAGCGACGTTGTTATCGGGCTTGTTCGGAGTACCACCTCTACCCCACTTTAATAATCTCCAAAACAACCTGGAGTCCTTGACTTTATATAAAAAGATATACGATAAGACCACACAATATAAATCCAACATATGATGTTGTGTACTATTTCTCTTGGCCTGTTGTTAGGTCAGCCAGCCCTTGTAAGTTCTGACAGTATTATTGAGCACTTCTTAAACATTCTCCTGTACTCCTAATATCATGTCATACAGTTCGTAATGCTAGAATTAGGTCCTTTTGCAATGTAAAAATGCTGTAAGATTTAACATAGCAATCAGACACTTCGCAATGAAAAGAATGCAATGTGTAACACAACAATCAGGCACTTTGCAAGGTAAAATAAAACAATGCGTAATTCAACCACCAGGTATGTCGTTATGCAGAAATAAGGCAATGCAAAATTTGCTTATCAGGTAGTTTGTTATGCAGAAACAATGCAATGCGTCATACGACAATTAGGTAGTTCGTTATGCAGATTAAATGCCATACGTCATACACTAATCAGGTAGTTCCTTATGTAAGAGGTGCTTGCGTTGTTTCATTGTTGATCTGCCAAGGCACGTTCATTCTGGAATGTAAGGCAGTACAAAGTGAGGTTGACTGTGTATTTCACAATGCAGACCCGCAGTTACAAGTACTATTGGGACTTGCATTTAGTTGTATGTAAGAAAAATGGAAACCTGTATTTGTCACCATCACTTTCTAAGCAATGCATAAAAGAATGAACTATGTCAAAGAAGTGATATGTATTTTAGGCTCCATGAAAAACGACAGTATTAGGAGATTATTTAGGGACGAAATTCAAGCCAGGCTGTTAAGAATTGATTTCTCGTTCTTTTATCAGTATCAAAGGCTGGGATTTCATTCAGGAAAAGCTGCACGTCTTGATCATGATGCTTTCTTGAATATTTCACATCCAAAAATGTCCTAATACCATATTTTATTCAGGTTGGAACTTCCTGAAGCACCTTGTACTGTATAAATAAGGTCATTTCTAAAAACAATCTTGCAATGTCGTGAGTTCTATAAGTTACAGCGATCTGGAAAATGTACAAAATGCCTATAAACTGTTACAAACATCCGCAAATTGAAGTTGAAAGGTATTTTATGAGGATTCGTTTTTAAAGCACCTCTAAACAAGCCAGTCTGATTAACTAGAACCTTTCCTTTGTGCACACTAAATGGTGCCTGCCAAGTATGCGCCTGCAAGCTCAGATCTGCACCTGCGTCTTACAATGGCACAACTACCATTAAACGCGATTAACTGCCTGACACTAAGGGACGTGTAGGTCTGGCTGTGTTCTTTATGTTCTGCTCCTTTTACGGATAATGACCAAGCTGCTTAGCAACATTATGACAGGAGCTGTAAGATAACGATCAAGGAGAAACAAGCATTGCCAATAGCCACAGACCTGTCTTATAAATAAGTGCTTCTTTCTTGAACATGTGCATGTGCAGCAGCCTGCATGGGGGACAGTGTGGCTGTGACAATGATGCCCTGTTTGCATGAGTGAGCCCATTAAAGAATGGATTGATGGGTGGATGGATATGGACCAGAGTGATGCGTGGATGGAAGAGTGAGTTCATGGATGGATGAATGGATGGGTGGGTGGGTGCAAGGATGAATGGGTGGATGGGTGGACGGGTGGATAAATGCATTGTTGAACTAGAGTGATGTGTGGCTGGAAAAGTGAGAGCATGGATGGATAGATACACGGATGGGCGAGTGTATAGATGGATGATGGTTTCAAAGACAGTGCGGAGGTCAAGGGTATGGTGGTGAGGCTGTGGCACTGATGGCAGTGATGCGAGATAAGGAGCTCTGTATATGGAGCTCTGTATGTGGTGGGTGCACTGCATTGATGAATGAGGGCATAGAGGAAAGAACAACTATATGGATGGGTATTTGGAGAGCGAGTGAATAGTTTAATGCATGATTACAGGTGCATGTACAGTGTGTGTGACCAAGGGCACTGTGAGGTAATGACGTACCATAAATATAACATAAGGCGCTATACCTACCAATAGCCCCAATACCATTACCAAATAACCAGTCAGTTGGCAGTGAGGAAGGTTCAATCGTTTATTATGCAAAATACTCTATAGAGGAGACTCTCCAACCCTCACCCATCAGGTGCGCAGAGACGACTGCCGGCTCACATTCAAAACTACACATATATACTTTCAGTTCAACAGATAAAGTCACTGTAAATGGAAAAACACCACTTGGCTCTTGGGCCCCGAGGAGGGACCATATATGGCACACATGATTAGTTCACAGCCGTGCTAAGTTATTACTGGGGAGGTCAGGAGGGGTGACTCCCTTTTGTCCTTGTGCCCGGGAGAGTAGACACAGCGCCTCCAGGAATGCGCTTATCGCACCCAAAGCCAGATGCGACCTTGAGTCCCAGGACAGAGGGAGAACAGTTTACTTTCAGCTGCTCTTCAATAACTCAAATGAACTGGTACCGGACAACTACTGCAGAATAACACGTGATCACAGCTCGTGTCTGACACAGGCAGAGAAAGGATGGCGTCTGTATGATTCTCGGCCTACTCTATTAATATAGAACAAACATACAGAATAAACTTTTTCCTACTAGCTAAAACAGATAGAGGTTATGCAATGTGAATATTAAACATAAGAGGATATATAGATACATCATGATAACACAATATATATATATATATATGTCTGATACTCCTTGTGTAGGGGAAATCTAACTTTTATCCCTCAGAAAACAGTGAGATCCTAGATAAATGTTCATTGTATGGCATAGAGGCACCAGTATATTGATTAGAGGCATTTCATGAGTGAGTGATAGAGGGCATGGGTAAAGAGTCAGTACATAGACATGCTTTGTAGAGTGTCTGAGAGGATTGCTAGAGTATTCACATGAATGGCTAAAGGGAGCAAGCCAATGTATGAAAGGTAAGGGTATTGTTTTGGAGGCAAGGGCAGTGTGTTGGTACCTGGAGTAGATATCACAGTGAGTAGTCTAGAGCGACATGAGACCCTTGCAGGGAGCAATGACAGAATATGGAGTAGGAATGATGACATATAGATTGCATGTCCCGCTATACGGTTACCCCTCCCTATTTTTTCTCTGTAGTTACCTGTTTTCTCTTCTACGATGACACCTCCCCTCCCTGTCCATACTCATAATTCCCTTTCCTGTCTATTCATGTTTCCCCACTCTACTTCCCCCTTATGCCAGTCAAGAAATATGTTTTTGAGAAGTGGATGGGAAACAGTTAGGAAAACCACAAGGCAGTGAACAAAGAAAGAGTAGTGCAAACTGTCATGCGAGACATGAAGCCAAGAACAGATCCAGCAGTGATGATCCTTGCATGCAGAAAGAATACCTGACAACCAGTACCATGATTGCGAGATCTGCACCACTATGGTAGTGTGATGATAGACAATGGTCTCTCCCCACACTGCTTGATCTCACTGTGTAGTAATATTAACCACTGTACAAGAGCATCAATACTCAAAATCTCAATTAATATACGTATTCATGCCAACAGATGTGTGCTAAATGGAGAATAGAGATTGGTACCTGCTGGTCAATAACGGGAAGTTAACGTGTAGAGGTTTGGTAGTCTCAACCTTGTTTCAAACAAGCTGATGCCTTCCCCACACAGTGCCAGAGTGGAAATAAAAAATAGGTCCAGGAACCAAGATAAAAGTGGCCTCAATTAGTGAACTAGATAGCTAAAAAAAAAGTTGCCCACAGTTACAAATCAGACCAGTTTTTAACTTATGCGTATTTTGCAACAAATAGAAGGCTGCTTGCATTTATGTTGGCTGCAGGTAATGTTTGTGGAAGTATCATGTAAATCAACAGTAAGACCTGCCCTACCAGATCATCAAACAGGCCTACAAACTGCAACAATATCGGTACACATTGATCTACCAGACCAGCCTATCGAGCACGGCCAGTCCAACCATGCACACACAAGGTCTTATCTCTCAATGAGTAAACTTATCGAAGTCTCAGCAGAGAGGCCAAGCATGAACCCTAACTTTTGACTCTCTCACATGGGCAGCTGAAGAAGCTGATGCTATAGGAGGCTTGTGTTTTCTGTCCTCTCGCTTTTGTCCTTTCATGATCAATATACCCGGAGCCATACCCCAGCTGATGTCTAGAGACACGCGGGTGCATACAGCACGTAGCCAGTGAGCTAAATATTTTGGAGTTGATGTTTATGTTGAGGGAACCACAGTTTGAAGAACAAGTAACATCAACACTGTGTGCATCATTTGTGGTTCGCGTAGATGAGGATTCATGACAGGGTCATTCAAATCATTATATTTTGAATTATGTGTTCATGTAATTAATATTGAATGCAGATCCATGTAGCCTTCTACCTTAAAAATGGAAGCTAAAATGGTGAGTGTTGTATAGGCTTCCCAAACCGAGATGGCGGTCATGTAACCAAGGTCTCATGTCAAACAAGAACAAATGTGAACTGGAGTGTGGTGGCTCCGTTGAGCTCTAGTCTATCAGGGCACTTACCTGGAAGTATGCCGCCATCAGATTCTATTTGGCTTGGAATTCTTCTTTAAAGACTGTATCATTTGTGAGAGACTTTAGACTGAAGTTACCGTCTTGATTTAGTAGCAATAAATAGTAATCTCTGGTTGCTTCAGAAGACTTGAACAATGTACTTAATGTTGCTTTCTGAAAGTATTGTGAACTGCATTCAATATTATTCAAGGTAGTTGAAGATTCAGGTTTCATACATATAATATTACACTCAATGGATTTAGACATTAGACTAATATTTTCCATTGTAAGTTTGAGGCAGATCATTTTGTATTCAGGAGCACATGTAGCTGCAGAGTGTTACCCAAGATACACCATTGCAATTTGTGATGCAGTTCAGCTCAGAAGAATAAGTAGTAATGTTTGAGTATTCTCTTTAGGACTAGAATCCATGAGAAAAATCCATACCAGGTGCAAGAGTGGGTCTTTGTCAGTGATATGTGTTTTCTTTACCACTCTGTACTCATGAGTGGCTATTAGCCTCCATGGAGTGCAAGGTGGGCGAGATGGAGCAGCATTGATGTTCAGACATCCCTGCAGTGGAACCATCAATCTGACAGGAACTCAGTGGAAAAAGCTTGAGATGGTAATAGAAGAGTCTAGGGAGAAGAGGGAGTTTTTGAGTGGCTGAAAAAGGTAGCACATAGATAGTGACAAATGAGACCTGACGTATAACATGGGTAAGGTCACATAGAAGTCGATTTTGAAAAAGTGGGCCAATGCTCTCAAAGCACTAGTGCAGAATATAAAAGAAGGATATGTTTACATATCTTCACACTGGCACAAAAGCATGTGAATGATGGTGATTTGGATTTGTGCAAGTTGTGAGGCACAAAGGATTGGTGACTCATTTGAAATTTTGCGATTTAGGCTCATATATTACCAAGTGGCGGTCGACCCTGGGTAGTTATAGTTACGTCACTGTTGCCATAGGAAAGGCCTTTTCTGATTTGTTAATAATGTTAGGGTTGTGTGATTAATCTCCATAAACCTTTTACATTTTTTGCCTAGTTTGTGAATGGAAAGTGCGTTGCTTGTTCCATTAAGTTGGGGCCAATAAAAAAAGGGGGTCCCAAAATGTAACATCCCCCTTTATTTTCCATAGACTTCTTAAAAAAACTACAGCAAAAACTGCTGAACAATATTACACCAAATTTGGCACAAAGTTTGATCTTTGTTCACAGACTGTGCTTTTTGTGATTTGGTGTAAATCCATTCCGTAGATTTGGAGATATTATGCTGCAAAAATATTGCATATCTGGATGGTTGGGTTCAAGGATAGGCTGCCAGCAACATTAGAAAACAGTGGGACACATGGCCAACAGCAAAAATTATCATGCAAGGAAAGCTGTCTGCAAGTTGTGTTGGTGTTAAGGCGCCTATGCTAAGAACTGCAGGGCAGGAGACTAGTTTAAGAAATGAAATGATGTAGAAGCACAAAGTAACAAGAATGTGCTTCAAGCGACTTGTTGAAGAAAAGAAGTGCTATTGATGTGGCAAATGTTTAAGGAGTGTACGTAAGAATGCTTTTTGACTTCAAAACCAAACTGACTTTGATATCAGAAGAAATGTACAAAATGCATTCGAAGTGTAAAGTTGTGCAAACCAGACATAAGGCGAATTGGATGTGTTGGGGAGCCCATTCAGCTATAGGGGCATTTCTTTAAAATCATAGACTATGGTGGCAGATACACCATGGGAAACGTATATGCCTCAATACATGGAGGGTGAGTGTGTGAACAGTTGGAATCACTTCGATTTAGGCTTGATATTGGATTCCAGTAAAACAATAGGATGTGCAGAAGATCCAGTACAATTTAAGTGAGAATTACTGTAGTTATTCAGGAATGGGTTGCAATGTTAAACCCCAAAGCACACTTGATAAACTGCTGATGTCAAACTCACTCCCTTGCATTTGAAATGAACAGTTTGACAAACAGGAAGGTGCAGGGGAACCTCAACTGCTTCTACTATAGGTGTTCCCCATTTTTAAAAATGATGGAGGCTGACACCGAATCACTTCCTTATTACCCTTCTGCTTCGAGCAAAGGCTCCGGTACACATACAGTGCAATGAAATCAGTGGTCCACCAGGTGGCATATGTTGAGATACAAATAAGGCAGCAAAGGAGAGACTCTTCTTTTTCCAGCTGATCATGAATCACATGCACATTGCAATCCAAAAGCAGGAATCACCACTCGAGCTGGAGTGGGTGGCTGACCTTGAACTGGTTGATCCCTCCTTCCCAGTAGCATACATTCATTTTGGTTATTTTCTCTTCCGTGGGGGCTCCGATTAGGCCGTCAAAAAGAGCACGATAGTCCTCCAACAGAATAGAAAATATGTTCGCCATTTTGTTTTTGTTCACATCTGCCCAATGGCTTCTTGATACTCTCACAGGCAGTAATTGTGACACGAGGTGCATCAATGGAAAGTAGAGCATCTCCCTATTCCAGTAGAGCCCTTCTGCACCCCTTACAATGAATACCACTAGAAAGGAAGGATTATTTTGGGGGAGAATATTCCTGGGTCAATTCCCCCAGGGGACATGTTTGTACTTGTACCACTAAAACTGGGGGGCCGGATCACTGAAACAATATTGATGTCAACAATATCGAATTACGAAAATATCGAGGAAAAAATATAGAATACCAAAATATCGACCTCTTGTCTTCAAACAGGTAAGTACAAAAATATTGAATAAAAAATATCGATGTAAAAAATATAGTTAGTCAAAATATCGATTTTTTTAAAATGCTTTAAATGAATTCAAAATTATTGAAATAATAAATATAATTAACTAAAACATACTTAAAATACTTAAATAACCTTAAAAATAAAAATAATTAATGTAAGTTAAAAAAAAACATACACATTTATTTGTTAATAAATATGTATATATATATATATATATATATATATATATATATATATATATATATATATATATATATATATATATATATATATATATATATATATATATATATATATATATATATATATATATATATATATATATATATATATATATATATATATATAAAAAGAAGCAGTCCTGGTCCCGTTCAATGATGGCGGAACCGAAAGGTCAAGACCTCAAAAGCCACACGCCCAGCAAACAGCAATAGCCTAAAAAAAAATCAGGAATCCAGAATGGATGACAGGGAAGACGATTTAATCAATAAAGGTGATGCGTTTCGCTCTACACGAGAGCTTGTTCACAAAACACGTCAGGAACAAACAAAGTGAATAAATAGTAATCATAAACAAAGGACAATCACAAATGACCAATAGTGCTCGCTTTCTCTGAGTAATGAACATAGTGAAAAGACTCCAAAATTAACAAGTGTTTAAAAAAATAACAAATGAAAACAAATGAACCATAACGCGTGTAATGAGGCTCCAGGATCACAGATAAATAAATCATCATTTGGAAATAAATAGCATTAAGGGAAAATCCGCACATGGACATAGTGAAAAGTATGTACAGTATGTGTAACCACCAGTTGGAATATAAGTGAATGTCTGCAATGTATTCAAACCGAATAATAACATAGTGCCATAAAGAAACGCAGAAAGCAATACTAATGAGTGGGAATCTGCAGATCATGAAAATAAATAATGACATAGTGCCAATTAACATCGCGAAAAACAAGGCTATTTACAACAAGCACAAACTGTCCAGTGCCTCAATGGAGAGTAGCGAAGTACCCAAGATGATGAAATTGATAATACAAATTGTCATCTAGATCATTCCTAATCACACTATATACAAGCAGTCCAAAAAATAGAAAAACAATTAATAACTAATTTAAACAATAAATGCAAACCAATAAGAGAAAGCAAGAAAAATAGAAAAATATATATAAAGAGAAAAGAAAATGTAGTAGAGAAAGAGTATATGAGAGCCACAGCTGACAAGAATAAAGATGACAGAAAAAGAAATCATCCAATACAAGTAAACCTGCAAACTGGTGTAACAAGATTAATTAGAAAAGCAATTAATTATAAAGCAGTAGAGTATACACCAGACAAAAATATATACACATGAGAGCCAATCAGGCGGCCAACCACGAAGTGAAAATCTAGATGATATCAGAAGAGTTAATGAAAAACAGAATCATAAGAGTAATATTAATTAAAAAATTACAATATTTTTATCTTAGGATAGCGGAAAGGGTAAAATTTACTATTACCACTCCAGTGTGTGCAACAGTAGGGAAAGCATTGGATAGCGTAGGTGAAAAAATTACTATTTCCACTCCAGAGAGTGCAACAGTAGGGAAAGCGTTGGAATGCGTAGAGGTAAAAATTACTATTCCAACTCCAGAGAGTGCAACAGTAGGGAAAGCATTGGATAGCGTAGGGGTAAAAATTACTATTACCACTCCAAAGAGTGCAACAGTAGGGTAAGAGTTGGAAAGTGTAGGGGTAAAAATTACTATTTCAACTGCAGAGAGTGCAACAGTACGGAAAGCCTTGGATAGCGTAGGGGTAAAAATTACTATTTCAACTCCAGAGAGTGCAACAGTAGGGAAAACGTTGGATAGCGGCATGGTAAAATTTACTATTCCCACTCCAGAGAGGGCAACAGTAAGGAAAGCGTTGGACAGCGTAGGGGAAAAAAATATTATTTCCACTCCAGAGAGTGCAACAATACGGAAAATGTTGGCTAGCGTAGGGGTAAAAATGACTATTCCCACTTCAGAGAGTGCAACAGTAGGGAAAGCGTTGGATAGCGGAAGTGTAAAAATTACTATTCCACTCATAGCAGTGCAACAGTAGGGAAAGCGTTGGATAGCGTAGGGGTAAAAATTACTATTCCAACTCCAGAGAGTGCAACAGTAGGGAAAGGAAATACTTCATATATAAATAAAAATAAATTAAATATTAATACCAATCACTAATTAATTGGAAGTAATTAACAATTTTATATAATATAATAATTAATCAATTAAAAATACGAATACAAATTAATTATTAAAAATTATTAAATTAAATATTAATACCAATCACTAATTAATTGGAAGTAATTAACACTTTTATATAATATAATAATTAATCAATTAAAAATACGAATACAATTAATTATTAAAAATTATTACCTATTAATACAAATTATTTACCAATTAACAATTAGTTAATTAACAATTAAAAAATAATAAAAAATGTGAACAACAAAAAACAATAAATACATTAAAATATTTAAATGATTACTATTAAATTACTTCCCACCCTATTCCCCTACAAACCCACAACCCGCAACATAAAATAAAATAATAAAATTAACATAATTATCAATTTATCAATTAATTAAAATAAATTACCAATTATGTTTTATTTAATTACCAATTACATTTTTTAATATCAATTAATTAAAAAGAAATACCAATAAACAAATTAAAATATTTAATTAATTATATTTAAATCACCGCCCCCCACCTTTCTCCTGTGGTGGAAAGAGAAGCAGCCGTGGAGCTTTGGTGCGGCCGCAGTGCGGCAGCCCGTGGTCTCCTAAGAGGCCGCCGAGGGAAAGCTGATGAGAGGAAGGCAACGATACATCCTTTTTTTTGACAGTGTTCACCCCGCGGAGTGTACAGTGCCGGATCTTGAGACCGAGGGAAGCGGCGCTAGTGACACAGCATCGGCGGTCTGTGGTTCTCCTCCAGCACCAGAAAACTCGGCATCTGACAGTAAGGAGTGGGAACGAGGAGGAGGAGGAGGAAGAGGCTCGAAGCCCACAAACTACACTAGCAGTACTCCTGGCAAAAGAGCTAAAGGCAGACCTTGACATCCAACAAAGTGCAGGGAGGGCCAGTGGGCCTGGTGAAAAAATTATGAGTAAAACAGCCCAGGTGAACGAATCAGCCGGATCGAGGATCACGGTACAGGCCACTAAGTCAATGCCAACTGAAGACCTCAGGGGTCCTGACCTGAATACGAAGGATGCAGGGATAACAACCGGAGTTCCAGCTATGGGGGGAACTAGTCGGGACTGCCGCTTAAAGGCACTCCTGTCAACAATGAGGGAGGAGATCAAGAGTGGCTTTGCGGAATCTAAGAGCAATCAAAATGAGATCAGGGCGGTGTGTGAGACACTTGAAAAAAAAGTGGATGGCCTCTATGAGAGGACAGAAAGTTTGGAAGGAACAGTGGGGAAATTAAAAGCGAGCCTTGAGTCTGCAGAGATCAAGATTCAGTGCCTCCGGAGAGACGGGGATGCAATGAAGAAGAGGGTCGAGTCCCTGGAGAATTCCTCTAGGGGAAACAATCTTAGACTCCTGAAGGTCCCTGAGGGAAAGGAGGGAGGTGAAATTAAGGCCTACATAGTGTTTCTATTTAAAAATGCCCTCAACTTAGACGAGACAACAGAGGACCTAGAAAAGGATATCCAGAGGATACATAGAGACCCCTTTTGCCTCAACCCCGGGAGAGTGAAACCAAGGAACGGGAGAGGCGGGAACCTCCGTCCGGTGGTACACTTCTGTATCTTACAAATCAATCAAGCCTTTTTAGCCTTGAACGAATCTATTCAGCCGGCTATCATTATTAGTTCTGCGTAAGATGGCAGGGCAGGGGGAGAAGGTCTGTTTGAAGATGCAAATCTGGCTATCATCTGGCCAGAGTAAGTAAGGGTGGGTTTTCCAAGGGGGGGTGAGGGTATGGGGGGGGGAAATAAGTCCTCGTAAGCCAGTTCTTGTCCCACTTGTTTTAAATCACTACTTTTTTAAACACAGTGAATTTGAGTTTCTAGGAGATGGTGGTCCGTTAGGTCCTATAGGCGAATTGGTGAGATGGGGTAGGAAAGGGCCATGATTGGGTTGCAATTCCTAACCTGGAATGTCAATGGCCTGCGTGTGAGGGGTAGGAGACATAGAATCATACAATATCTGAGAGACTCCCCCGCGCAGGTCATCGTCATTCAGGAAACTCACCTACTCAAACGTGAGGTGAACGATTTGCTAAAAAGGCTCAAATGGGTAGACACGTTTCTATGCACAGACCACAACACAAATACACGTGGGATCCTCATCATTTTTAAAAACAGGCTAAGGCTCAGATCATAGAGTTCCAGGAGGATCTCAGTGGGAGATGGCTCATTTCCAAAGTACAACTAGATGGTAGGCCATTTAATTTGGAGGGCTACTATGGCCCCAATCTCGATGACGCTTCACACCTGAACAAAATTCAGAGTTATCTGATCACTTCCCAAGATCCGGTGATATGGGTAGGAGATTTTAATCTCGTTCTAAACCCCACTTTAGATAAGTCGCCCAATTCCAGAGCATTGACGCACTCCAAATCCAGGCAAACCCTCATATCAATAATGACAACTTGCGGATGTCTGGAGGGAGAGAGCGGGTAACCCTCCGGGGGGTTTCCTTCCAAAACCTCAAATATAATCATAAATTGAGAATTGATTACGCCCTTTTTAGTTACATCCTCAAAGATGCTCTGAAGGACCTGGTTTATCTTCCCTCCCATTTATCAGATCACTCTGCCATCCTTTTTACTTTAACCCTTTCCCAGCAGATCAGGCATACTACCTGGTCCTTTGACCGGACGATCTTGCTAGAGGATGAAGAGATAAGCTTCCTTATCGCGGAGTCCACCTCATTCTTGGAAATCAATCTAAACTCTGCTACTATTGTGACTGTGTGGGAAGCACTCAAAGCTTATCTAAGAGGGTGTATAACTAACCGAGCCTCTTACAGAGGGAAGATACATAGAGAAAAAATCACAAAAATAGAGCAGGAACTAACATTGATAGATCAGAAGAGTGGCTCTACCATTCGATCTTTAATTGACCAAGAGAGGTGGGAGGAGTTAAAGAAAAATTTGGATAATCTACTTCAAAGAAGGGTGGCTAAGAGGTGGGAGGCTAGCAAACTCCAACACTTCGAATATGGAGAGGCCACAGGCAAGGTTTTGACCTGGAAAATTAAATCAGACCAAGCCAAAAAATACATCTGGGAAATAAGGGTGGGGGGGAAGCCAATGCTAGGACCTCCAACCTAGGAATTGGAAGTGCCTTTCAGGAATTCTTCCGGAACATCTATAAGGACGACATCCCGGAAGACATGATGGCCCGGGATGCATGGTTAGATAAGATCGGAATGCCTTCCCTTTCACTGGAACAAAGTGATCGCTTGGACAAAGAAATATCAGAAGCAGAAGTCCGTAATGCTATTAACCGATTGAAGCCGGGGAAGGCGGCCGGACCAGATGGTCTACCAGGGGAGTTGTACCGTGTCCTGGGTCCCGCTATCATTCCAACATTGACGGCCCTCTTCAATGATATCTTTATGGATGGCGTAGTTCCTCCCGAGTCATGGAGGGAGGCAACAATAGTTCTGATTCCCAAACCAGAAAAGGATCCGACCGACTGTGGGTCTTATCGGCCGATCCCGCTCCTAAATGACGATTGTAAGATCTTCGCTGCCATTTTATCAGCATGGCTTGGGAGGTGAGATTGGCTCAATAATACATGAAGATCAGAAGGGATTTATAAGTGGGCGCCAGCTGGCAGACCTTACCCACGATCTGATCGGCGTAATTGACATCGCCTCAACCTTCTCTCTACCCCTGGGTATTCTGACCCTGGATGCTACCAAAGCATTTGACAGGGTCAACTGGCCCTATTTGACCACTGTAATGAGGAAGGTTCAGTTTGGGGAAAGGTTATCTCGAGTCATCAGCCTTTTATACAGGGACCCTAAGGCTAGTCTTATGATTAATGGTGCCTGCACTGAGCCCTTCCAAATTATATGGGGTACTAGGCAGGGCTGCCCGCTCTCCCCTCTCCTATTCAACCTATATATAGAACCCTTTGTGCAATTTCTCAGTGAGGAGCCTAGTATCTTCCAAAAGTGTGGTTCTATTGAACAAAACGAGGACTTCTTTAAATCATGTTCTTTTCGAATGCCTGGAAAGTAAGTTGTGTTAATAGTTTTTTGACTCAAAGTGCTTCTTGACCTTAAACAGTGAATTTAGAATTCAAGCTAAACCAGTTAGATTGGGGATTTGGGGGGGTGGCCGACCAGTGGGAGGCTCTCCCCCCCGGGGAAGTTTGGGGCACCAGGGGCGGGGGGGAGGAAGCTTGACACTCGGGGCTCACCGTAGCTGGCGATATTGGGCTGGTTGGGCTGGTTGGGCTTCTTGGGCTGGTTTTGGGCTGGCTTCGTATTTAACTGGCCATTTTGTGTCACTGCACACTGTTTGTGGTGCAGTGATACAGCAGCCAGGGCCGTAGGCAGTTTTGTGGTCCCTCCCACCCTCCCTAACAATTTATTTTCCCTTTGGTTCTGGGGTGGCGGGGTTGGTCCTGTTTATGAGGGGTTTTGTTGGTCGATGGTGCACTGGTTAGGGTTTACAGTTGTGGTATCCCTGGAACAGGTGCGGTTACTGGGGGCCCTTTCCTAAGGAGATAGGGTGGTTTTGCTGGAGGCCTGGGACTGTATGGTAGGTGGGGGTGAGGTCATGGAGGTCACTGTGGCATTCAGTAGAGGGGTAGGTTGCTGAGCGGATGTGTTGTATTTCAGTTGCAATGTTGGGGTTAACTTAAGGGGTGGGGGTGGGGGACTGTCAGGCAGTTGTTATTTAGTGAGCAGTAGTTTTGTTCGGCACAGGCCAGGTGGGACATTGTTGTAGGTGCACCTGATTTCAATAAAGCGGCCTTTTTCACACAATTTGGTTGTCTGTGTCAGTGCTTCCCCCCCCCCTCACCTACTGGTGTGCCCCAAACAAACTACCGCTCTTTAATTCTTACATTGAAGACCGAATGGTTGAAAAGACATGTGTTTAATTGAGAAGAATTACATGAGCTTTTTTAACCACTGCGTATTCCAAGTAACGACAAAGGCGCAAAGATAAAAGACAAAAGACTGAGCAGGTACCATGAATTACTCTACAAATATAAGAAGTAAAGGAAATGTCAAAGGAAGTGTAGAAGGGGCTAGAAATTAATTATTCTTTCAATTTTTACTTACAGATCACACCTAGTCACAGCCCTGAGGAGAACCCCAAGAATAATATGTGGGCTTGAAACACATCGGCATCACTCACCATATGGGGATCTGTCCTACTGGAAAGGTCTGAAAATCCCTAACCGTAGGCGGCTGAATATGTGAGGCTTACCTGGATTTACTGCAGGGACGTCTCCCACCTCCTTCACCCAACTAGGGTTAAGCATGGGCGAATTTTGCGAATCTCGCGTTCGCGAATTTTGCGGATTTGCGAACTCGCAATCCGCAAAATCCGCGAATTTGCAGATTTTTTTTTTTGTGTGTTTGCGCGGGTTTCTGCCAGTTCGCGAGGGTTTTGTACAATGTCGCAAATTGCGAACTTACCTGTCGGGTCGCAAGTTTCGCGAACTTGTTGTTTTCTACGTGTCCAGCCTGTTTGGGACACTCTTCTTCATCACTGCCACTCTCTGTCACCACTGCCACTCTCTGACTACTCATGCCACCCTCTGGCCCACCCTCTGGCCCACCCATGCCACCCTCTGTTTCATCATAGCACCCTCTGGTTGTCCAGTCAGTGTACATTATTGTGGCAACGCAAGCACACCTTCCCTGCCTCAAGTGACCTGAATTAATTTGGGGCTGATTAATGTGTCACAGAATATTTTTTTAGCTGGCACCTGCTTCCTTAGTGCTTCCTGATTAGTGATCTTTTGAACTTGCTAAGTGCTTTCATTGTTGCAAAATTAGTTACAACACCTGCCCTGCCCCAACTGACAATAATGAATTAGGGGCTGATTAATGGATTTGAACCTCCAGCCTGGCTCCTGCTTGTCTCCCTTAGCTGTAATTCAGGACCTTTGTGGCATATGTGTAACTATTCTGAGGTTCAGAGCAGGGTCACATAATAGTTGCAACTGGCAACTGAACTCTGGAGGGGCCCCACAGGAAATGGCTACTAATGATGAGCCTAAACTTTTGAACCTGGTAAGTAGTTTCAGTTTTGCTAAGATCGTATTTCTGCAATTTTGCACTTATTCGCGGGGTGCGAAGTTGTACTGGGAAGCCGCGAACTCACGCGAACAGTGCGAGCAGTGCGAGCAAAATCCGCTGCTCGCGGATTTGCGGATTTTGCGGGAGATTCGCGGATCTCGCGGATTGCGAATTTACCGAAAATCCGCAAAATCCGCGAGCGAAACGGATTTTCCGCCCATGCTTAACTAGGGTGAAAGAGGGAAGGTGGGGACGGAGGGAAACAAAACAAGGAAAGGAAGGAGGGATTGACTCCACTGGATCTGCTGTTGGGTGGTCATCAAGGGATGTATGACGTTACAAAGCATACTTTTACTCCGCATACCATTACAACGCGGTATTTACAACGCATACCGTTACAACGCATAGCGCTTTGGGGTGCTGGATAGTGGTAAGTATAATTTACTATTCTAACTCCAGTCCCCGTGGACCCTAGGGAAGGTGTTGGATAGTAAATTAAACTTACCTCTTATCCTAGAGCGCCCCCCAGCGCAATGCGTTGTAACGGTATGCGTTGTAATGCCTGCGTTGTAGTGGTAGTGCGGAGTAAAAATTGCGTTGTAACAGGTGTATACCGTCATCAAGACTCCAAAATAAAAAAAGACAAAAGGTAAGTACTTTTCTAGTGTACCTGTAACTGTACATATACACCCTACATTTAATAAGATACCCGAGAATGAATATACTAAGCATGTGTGGGGGAACAACTCCCATGGAATGTAGGACACTCATAGTATCTGAAATAAGAAATACAATGTTAAACATGTATAGGGACTGCAAGAGTTTGACAACAAACAAGGGATGAATGTACATCTACCAACCTACGTTAAAAGCACCATAGGAGTACATGAGACCCTTTAAAAAATAATCATCCATTACGCCTGAATTTGGGAAAAAACAAAAACCTCATTTCCCAGGTCAGGAGAGAAGAGCACAAATAAAAATAGGGCAAAAAGCGTAGGGTCACCCTAGACCAATAAGTGGACTACCTATGAATAATAATATAGTCTCTTTATTTATTTTGCAGCAAGAAGAGACTTAGCAGAATCAAAAGGCCACCAGAATCACACTTCTATCATAAAGCCATCAGATAGGTGTGACCTTTCAACTAATAATAATGACACTAAAGAAACTGCAATTCTTTACAACACCTTCTTTCTTGTCATTTCAGAGGCAAGCTGCCCGGGAAACAATAGGTTAAGGAGCTGAGACTCCAAAGGAAACACTCTTGCCAGCCGGCGAGAAAGAATGAATTGCTCGAGAAGAGCACCCAAGCACCCAGGAAGGAGAAGGTATCACTAAGAGGCCCTGCAATCAAGGACCAGAGTGACAAAGAACTGCCAACAAACTCAGGAGGATTCAGGTAGGAGCGGCAGAGATTCGGTGGGAGGCCTGGCAGGATCCATGCTGGAACGCGAAACGAGTTTCCAACGCAGACCCCTCCCTTAAACACGGTCAGGCGCCGCCTTCATCCACTGACAGGAAATAGTAGGCAGGGCTCGTGTCAGCACTCTCAGGCAGGCGAAAAAAGCTGCAGCAGGCCACGTGCCTCGAGGAGCCTGACAGAATATTAGTTCCCAGCGAGCATCAACATTTAGAGAGATTGACTAACTGAAAAACAAATCATGCTTATTGTTGCTGCATTTTTAGAAATTGATCACTGGTTCAAAATTGTAATTCATTTTTCACCAATTCATTGTGTATATGTATTCTTTGTTTTTTCCCACAGCAGTCCCTAGCGAGATACGCTATACTCAGTTTCGCAAGTCTTAAAAAACATGGCTATCAGAGAGATAAACTGCCTTTTCTGTTTTTCTCTAAGCCCTGACTTGTCTCTTGCACCGGGAAACCCTTTTTGGGTTGCTGTTGCGCATTATAAATTTAAAAACTAACTAACTTGTTTGCTATGTGTTTGCGTTTGATCATGGTTTAAGTTTAAATGTATGTTTTTTGTGAAAAAAAATGTGTTTTCCCTGTTTCTGGCCTAAAAGAAACAAATTAAATGGTCTATAAAAAGTATAGAATGATGATTAAATAAATACTAAAGACCAATGTAATCAGTTAATAAAGGCCCTATCTTGTTGTCTGTTTTAGGGCCGACCCCTTTTGACAAAGTAACACTTTCTAAAACTGGCATTTTCAAACACTTAATTTAAAAACCATCTTTAGTAAAAGATGTGTTATTAACTTCTGAGTTCAGAGAGCCTAAACTTTATTTTTCTATCATGTCCCAATGCGAAGTTTTACTTGAAAAATGTTACAAAGAATCTCTCAATCTATCCTTTGGGGCAAATAGTCTTTCAATAGTGAAAAACGAAATTGGCTGTATTTCACTATCAGGACATGTCTCACACACACTAGTACATGTCCTGCCTTTTACATACACTGCACCCTGCCCATGGGGGTACCTTGGGCCTACCATAGTGGTGCCATATATGTAAGAAAAAGGAAGATTAGGGCCAGGAAAGTGAGTGCACTTGCCAGGTCTACATGGCAGTTTAAAACTGTGCACAGACACTGCAGTGGCAGGTCTGAGATACCTTTTCATGGCTACTCATGTGGGAGGCACAATCAGTGCTATAGGCATATGATTTACAGGCCCTGGCACACTCAGTGCACTTTACTAGGGACTTACCGGTGAATCAAATATGCTAATCAGGAAGAACTAATTGTAATACCAATTTACACAGGGAGTACTTGCACTTTGACTCTGATTAGAAGTTGTAAGGTGCCCAAAGACTCTAAGCCAGCAAAAATGAAATGCAGCACAGCATCAAGAATGCAGGCAGTAGAGGCAAATATTCAGGGAAAACCACACCAAAGATGCCAAGTCCAACATAGGACATCTTGTTAGATTTTCTTAGATGGATGTTGCCCAGGCCATAACTGAAATAAAAGAGGTGTGCTGTAAGGCAAAATCAGATACTTAGACTCATCTGAGGTAAAGGATTATTGATTAGAATCAGAAAGTGATTTTCAGTTGTTGGAGTTTATTTGCAACGTTTTATATAGCACTGGCTAGACCCGAGGTATCAGAGCGCTTTACATGAGGATCAGCAAGTTACAGGTTACATAGTTATAACAGTTGAATCAGCAAGTTACAGGTTACATAGTTACAACCGCTTGAATCAAAGAATCACAGAAGGAGGGGGAGTGAAGGAGACACGAATGGGGAGTAGAGGAAAACAATGTCTGATGACCGGCTGGGTAGGTGATGGCCAAGGGGCCAGACTCCTCTATAGCTGCATAGGACAGCTCCACCAGGCATTGGCCAAGGTTGCTCGGTCTCCGCGGTAGGTACAAACAGATTTGGTATCCGCCCAGGAGGCGACATCATTGTTCCATCGAAGGGGGAGAGAAGGAGACTCATAACGTGGAGACGAAAAAAAGAATGTCAGAAGACCAGCTGTGTAGGTGACGGCCAAATAGGCGCTGGAGAATAGTTACATGAGTTACAAGAGCATAGCATAAACTTAGGGTGGAGGGGGTAAGAAATACAACGGGGAGACGAGGAAAATAGTGTCCGACGTCCGGCTGGGTAGGTGATGGCCGAGGGGTGAATCCAAGCGAAACTCCTCCTAGCTGCATAGAGCAGCTCCACTGGTCATCGGCAAAAGGTTGCTCGGTCACCGCAGTACATCCGGAAGGTTCTAGATTCTGGCTAGGGAGGCATTGTTAAAAAGTTCCATCATGGGTTCCGGTCCGTCTGATGTTGACTAATCTTCCAGTGATTCTGATGAACCTCACAATGGCAGTGGTGGTGCCCTTTGGGAGCACAATCTGGGTAGCTAAGTGATCGTAGTAGTGTAGTCCAATAGAGTGCAGGCAGGTACAAAGCAGAACACAGGGAGTGTGCTCACTTGGCAGGCCCCAATAGTTTCCATTCACCAAAGCCCCCATTTACTGCATATGTTAGATGTACGGTTAACACTGCAATTTTATTTGCTTTTTGCCACTTTACTGCTTCCTCCTTTTTCTGAATGAGGTCATCCATGAGGAAATTCTGCACCAAACTAATTTGGGCACCAAATAGTTAACTAAGAGAAAATAAAGACATGCTCAAGCCTTATTCGGGCCTCGGAAGCTTGTTTGCGGTCCAGGGAAGGCATGGCTTGGCAGTTTGGGCTGGACTGTTCCCATGAGGCACAGGGTCAGACTGATTTGCATATAGCCATGTCTGAACTGGAGTGGCAGAGTGGGCTAAAGAACGGTGATGGATTAAACCCAGATCTTTTGACTGGGTGTGAGTGTTTGATTGATTCAGATGCTCCGTCCATCACCACCCCCTTTTGTAACGCTTTTGGCCGCCATAAGTGTGGCAGGGTTTGCTCAGACGTGAGTCCCTTGCTCACTTTGCCATTGGATTCAAGGAAGCCGGGCTGAAGACGGCTGGAATGCCAGAAACCGGTCCTCGGAAGCTTGTTTCCGGTCCAGGGAAGGCATGGCTTGGCAGTTCGGGCTGGACTGTTCCCATGAGGCACAGGGTCAGACTGATTTGCATATAGCCATGTCTGAACTGGGGTGGCAGAGGGGGCTAAAGAACAGTGATGGATTAAACCCAGATCTTTTGACTGGGTATGAGTGTTTGATTGATTCAGATGCTCCGTCCATCACCACCTAAGGCACACATGTGGACTCCCACTTCACTTAGGTAGTTTAAAAAAAGTCTGGCCCTAACATTCCTGACGTCTACAGTTTGTGAATCACACAGCTTTACATCAATCATACCAAGAGATCATTTTTTGATTGTGCAATTTCTGCTGCATTTCAATTATAACTCTATTGAATTACCCCAAGGGCCAACTAGATCATGACAGTGTAATCAATATTTCGCCTGTCATAGCACATTTGTCTGTTAAGTTTCCACAGATTTATACTCTTGCAAAGTACAAACTACAAATTCTCCAGCATCTCATTACACTCTACATTACTTCCAGAGATTTGAGATCAAATAATCTCTCTCTGTTAAGTGTGCTCACACTCAGGAGAGCAAGAGTAGGTGGTTGGTCCTTCAGCTACCTCATCTCAAAACTCTGCAATACTCTCCCCACCCACTTAAGGTCAGGCCAAAATGTACTCAATTTTAGGAAACCGTTGAAAACTAACCTTTTCACTCTAGCAAGCAAATCCTTCACAATCTCTCAATTGTTTGCCGCTAACGCTGGGAACCCGTACATAGGTAGCTGAGCGCTTTGCAAATATTCTATAAAAGAATATTAATAATGTTTCACTAGTAATTGATCCTGTTCTGTGAGTGCAGATCAAGCAAAAGAACTTGTTATGACATCAAGGTGTACATTTTCTACAAGAGCTCCATTGGATATGTATACATATGGTTGGGATACCCGACACCCCCTCTCAACACAATCCCCAAGAATGGCAAGACGGAAACGGTTCTGAACTTTTGGAAGGCGGGAGGGAGTTACCCTCCCGGCCGTATTTATTAAAAATATGAAACAAAATTAAAACCTTAAAATAACAGTTTCATATCATGTACAATTTCATTTACACATTACGATGTTCTTGGCTAACCTTAACACATCTCTAATACAAAGGTTCTCCTAGCCGATACTAAAACATCCTGTAAATGCATTTCTCAAAATTGAAATTGTACATCCTAACATTACGGGCCAATGGCAAGGTCGTAACCGGTGTCAGATCCCTAATACCAGAACTCCCCCCTCACCTGTGAGGGGCGGGCGTACAGAGGACTGTACCTCTGTGCCAACTTCCAATTTCCCTTGTCTTAACGGGGGCCCCTGTTTACTCGACGCCATCTTAGTGGTCGTCCGAGGACTCGTGTGAGGTGTCTAGAAGGTAGCGTAGACCCCCCTCCCACCCCACACTGCTTACCACATCTGCCGTCGCAGATGTCCTGGCCCCGGGAAATTCCCAGGAGGGGCCCGTAGCCCCTCCTCCCCAGGGAGGGGCCTTGACCGCCTTCCCTTTCGGCGTCCCCATCCTTAGAAGGGGACCGCCTCCCCGTTTGAGGGGCCAATGGCCGCCTCCCCCCGGGCGCTCCCATCCATAATGGGTGACGCCCCACCTCTAGGAATCTTCCAATTACTGCTCACCGATCATGACCTTACCGCCCGACCAAAAATAAATACGACATTTTTAAACTAAGAGAGAATACCACAGACAATTATACTGAGCAATTCAAAGTATAACTTCTACTAAGCACTACATTTAACTCTGCTGCAATTACTTTGTCGAAATACATGCTGAAAGATCAACCACTTTAATACATATCAAATTCATCAACTTTATTCACAACAACCTGTAAAAGAAACAGTATCATGTCACTCGACTTTATTCAAAACAAATCGCTGTCATCAGGGGCTGGTGGGTGGGTCAAAATTGGCTCTTCGTACCGTCTCGAGCTCACGTGCAACCGGGAGGTGCAGCTTCAGAGCACAGGAACAAGAGGATGCTTCCTTGGCTTGTTGCTCCTTTTATCCTTCTTCGGGCGGGCGTGGACCCTCCTCCAATCCGCCTACGGGGCGTGGCCATCGGCGTAGGTGTCAAGGACAGCCCCCTCTTGGGCAGGAAAAGGCGGCCCCGGCTACGCCGCTTCGGGCATACCAGCCGAGACTCGCCTCCCGCCCAAAAATGGCTTCCCGGGGGGATCGGGGTACTCCACCATACGTTCGGGGGGACCGAGCGGTCGCCCCTTTCCATATGGTTGGGATACCCGACACCCCCTCTCAACACAATCCCCAAGAATGGGAAGACGGAAACGGTTCTGAACTTTTGGAAGGCGGGAGGGAGTCACCCTCCCGACCGTATTTATTAAAAATATGAAACAAAATTAAAACCTTAAAATAACAGTTTCATATCATGTACAATTTCATTTACACATTACGATGTTCTTGGCTAACCTTAACACATCTCTAATACAAAGGTTCTCCTAGCCGATACTAAAACATCCTGTAAATGCATTTCTCAAAATTGAAATTGTACATCCTAACATTACGGGCCAACGGCAAGGTCGTAACCGGTGTCAGATCCCTAATACCAGAACTCCCCCCTCACCTGTGAGGGGCGGGCGCACAGAGGACTGTACCTCTGTGCCAACTTCCAATTTCCCTTGTCTTAACGGGGGCCCCTGTTTACTCGACGCCATCTTAGTGGTCGTCCGAGGACTCGTGTGAGGTGTCTAGAAGGTAGCGTAGACCCCCCTCCCACCCCACACTGCTTACCACATCTGCTGTCGCAGATGTCCTGGCCCCGGGAAATTCCCAGGAGGGGTCCGTAGCCCCTCCTCCCCAGGGAGGGGCCTTGACCGCCTTCCCTTTCGGCGTCCCCATCCTTAGAAGGGGACCGCCTCCCCGTTTGAGGGGCCAATGGCCGCCTCCCCCCGGGCGCTCCCATCCATAATGGGTGACGCCCCACCTCTAGGGAACTTCCAATTACTGCTCACCGATCATGACCTTACCGCCACAGGCCGGATAGTTGACCGGCTATCCGGACCCCCCACAAAACTCCTACTTAAAGGTCATGGCTGCACAAACTCGTTAACCAAGCTACGAAGTCTCCTATGAGTAAAGCATTCCCCTCCCGGGACAAATGGACCCCATCCTCCAGGTACATATGGTCCCCCCTGATACATCCATGAGGAATAGAATGCAATGTACATGTACGGAACAACCTACCAAGTTTGTTATTCACTTTCTTCACCAACTGATTTAAAGCTGACACAGAAATAGCCCCCCGCCACACCTTCCGTGGAATCATGTGGGACCATGCAATCGTGCACCCCGGAACCCTTCTCGCCAACCAACTTACTGTGGATAAGATTAATTCGAGAAGTACTCGTCGACCCGTGGTCACCAAATCATTGCCCCCAAGATGCACTATGATTACAGATGGCGGTGACCTTGTCTGCCCTAACAGACCCTCCATAAAATTTTGAAACTGGTCAATACAGAGCCCGCCCCTTCTGTAGAAGGTCACCCTGTACCCGTATTCCCCAGCCATGTGAATCATGTCACCTGCTTTGAATACGTCTGCGGCACGCCTCACGTATGAGTGGCCGACGACCCACACCACTCTTCCCTCAGCCGGTGATCTTTGACCGCTGGTCCCCAGGTGTCGGGTCAACTGCACAGTCCGCCCCGCAAAGCCTGCTCGCGAAACTGAAAACCAAACAGAAAACAAGAAGCGTGAGTGCCTGACATTAGCTTCACAACATGTGCAACCGCACATACCTCTTATAACAATTCGAGGACCAACGCCCCAACTGTTTCACTTTATCCACACTCAAACCCCTGGCTGTAGCTTCTGTAGCAGCACCTATCCGGAATGAGTGGGTCCCAAAATCGCCCGGGTTCAAGCCCGCTGCCGCGATTGCCATTGTCAACACCCGCTGAAACTGAAACCTGGTCAGTGGGGTGGCGTCGGTATGTCTCAGCAAGCTCCCCCCCCATGATGCCGCCCTCTGCGCTAAATACTCGTCTACGCATTTCACTGGGCACATGTGGGACCCCAGCATGCGCTGAACAACCACACTGTCTACGATCGCTCCCTGATCGGTTTTGGACTTGGCTATAGTGACTACCATCGTGTCCCCTTTAATCTGGATGTGTTCTCGACACAGACCTCCCCCCGTATCCTGCTTGTTCCTTGCTACCAGTTCGCTTATCCGCATAGCCCCATGGAACGCTAATGCAAAGGCGGTCCGGAATAGCACTGTCTCTGACTGAGATGAACAAGTCGCAGGGAGTACGGACATTAACTGGGACAACCTTGCTAGCCCTATCGGGCGCCTCTCGTCCTCTCTACGACCCTCAAGGCGTTGCCACCCGCACAGCGCCTTTTTCACCAGAAAGGACGCTGTGGGGTCTTGAATGCCATGAGCCTGCGCCATGAATGCAATGGCGGCTCGGTGTCTATTGGCTGTTGCCACTGATCGGCCTGCCTGATGCAATGAAACTAGAAATTTCAGGACATATTCTTCCTGCCTCCAATGCTCCCCCCTAGCTGGACCCAAAAATGCCCAATAGGAACGGAACGCCCCTTCATATGCCTTCCTTGTCCTGGGGGCTAGACTCTCTCCCACGAGGTTTTGTAATCCGGGGCACCGAGAGACCAGAGAAGTTCAGGAAATGGTGCCGCCACCAAGTCCGCAGAGGGCAGATGGCCCCGGAAGGCCTGCATGTGAGAACGAGAGAGTGCATCAGCCGCCTGGTTCAGTACCCCAGGCACATGTTTTGCTCTAAAGTGGACGTTTAATTTCATACATAGCAGGACAATTTCTTTCATCAGTCTCAAGATCAATTTGCAGCGTGCTGCCTGATTATTGACACATTCTACCACGGTCATATTATCTGACCAGAACACCACAGTGCGATCACGAAACCCCTCCGGTCATGTCTTCAAGGCCACTAGAATAGGGAACAGTTCAAGAAACCCAATGTTACCTGTGAGCCCACTCTCGTGCCACCATGCCGGCCATGTTTGTGCCGACCAATGGTTACCGAAGATGGCGCCAAAACCCACACTCCCTGCCGAGTCGGTCCACAAACCCAGCTCCTCGGAGGAAACCGCTGGTTTGTTCCTCAGGACACGACCATTGAAATAATAATAATAATAATAATAAAGCGTTTTATAAAGCGCATGGCTGCACAGCTGTGTATCCCCGCGCTAATTGCTGGCAAAACTCCCTACGGCCCAACGGAACAGGGTACAGAAAAAGTTAATGGGGGAAAAGATGAGTTTTAAGTTTAGCTCTAAAAAGGGTTTCTGACGGTTCCATTCTCAGATGAACTGGGAGGGCATTCCAATGTTTTGCTCCAAGGAATCGAAAGGAGCGGCCACCCAGTTTTGCTCTATAGATCCGGGGAAGTTTGAATTGTGACATACCCGAGGATCTGAGGTTTCTGGTAGGACGATGGATAGTGAGAAGATTTCTCAAATAGGTAGGTCCTTTGTTGTGTGCAATTTTATGGGCATAGCAGAGACTCTTGAATTTAATTCTTTCTCTAACTGGGAGCCAATGTAGCTTAGACAAGGCCGCTGTGGCGGATGTTCTTTTTGGTAAACCCAGTACCATGCGGGCGGCAGCATTTTGAATGCATTGAAGCTGGTGCAGTTGTTTTTGGTTCACACCTAATAGGAGAGCGTTTCTGTAATCTAGGTGGGGTGTTATTAGTGCATGCACTAGAGTTTTTCTTGCTTCAATGGGAATAAGATCGATAGTTTTTCGCAAGATTTTTAACGTGCCCATACATTTGCCTATTGTTTTATTGACTTGTGATTTTCCCGACAAATCCGAGTCAATCATTATCCCTAGGTTTTTGACTTTTTCGACTGGGTGGGGGCACTCACCTAGTGTAGTAGGCCACCAAGCCTGGGACCATATTGAGGTTTTGTTCCCTACCACTAACACCTCCGTTTTGTCACCATTTAAACGGAGGCAGTTATTATCCATCCAGGTGGCAACCGCAGCCATGCAGCTAGAGAAATTGGTGGCAAATTTCTCACTATCTGGAGTGAGCTTGAACATGAGCTGGGTGTCGTCAGCATAGCTGACAATGCCCACCCCAAAGTTCTCTACGACTCGATCTAGGGGTTCCATATAGATGTTGAACAAGGTAGGGCTCAAACTAGAGCCCTGTGGAACCCCATAGCTGACGTCGCGAGAAGATGACTTGAAGGGTGGGCAATGTATTTGGAATGATCTTTTGGAGAGAAAAGATTTAAACCAGGCAAGAGCATGATCCCTCACTCCAATGTCCGATAGTCGGGACAGCAGAGTGTCATGTAGCACAGTATCGAAAGCTGCACTTAAGTCTAGCATGACAAGTGCAGCTGTCTCCCCCTCATCTACCATCTTGCGAATACACTCCGTGGAGTAGAGAACCGCGGACTCCGTGGAGTATCCAGGTCTAAAACCTGATTGTGTGGAATGAAGTATGTTTCCTTCTTCTAAAAAAGCCATAAGTTGTTTGTTGACTATTTTTTCTATAATTTTAGCGCATTGTGGCAAGAGGGAGATGGGTCTGAGGTTTTGATATTGGGTGACTGGAATATTAGGTTTTTTTTTTAAGAGGGATAACTTGTGCTGTCTTTCAAGCCTCTGGAACGTAGCATTCTTGGAAGGACAGGGTGATCAAGTGTCGAATTTGATCAATAAGACCGTTGTTCATGATGTCTTTAATTTTAGCTAAAGGGCACACATCATTAGGGGATCCTGAGTGGATACTATTGATAATGCTGACCAAATTTTCTTTGTCGGGAGTAGTTAAGCAAGTGAGAATGTTCTTTTGGGTAAGGAGTGGTTCATTTCCTTCTATAACCGATTTTGAAAAAGTGGCATGTATTTTCTCAACTTTATTAACAAAGAACTCAGCTATCTGTTCGCATATGTCATCAGAATAAGTGTCCTGCATGTCTAAGGTGGTGGTATCTGTAAGTTCCTTGTAAATGCTAAATAGTTCTTTCATGGGGTTGGTTGCCTCTTCAATTCTTGTCTGGTAGAAGGAACTTTTTTCCTCTCTAACCATTTTCTGGTATGATTTTAACTCCAGTTTATATAGTTCCTTAAGTTCGGGAGAATAGTTTTTCCTCCACTTGCGTTCTATCGCTTTACAGTGTGTTTTCGCAAGTTTTAACTTTTCCGTGTACCAAGGTTCAGATTTGGTTCTTCTGACTGGGGGTTTGGAAGTCCACGGTGCAATTGTATCTAGTGCCTTACTCAGCCATGTTTCGTAATTATTCCAAGTATCTTGTAAGGAATATCCTATAGGCGGGGTGTGTTTCTGTAATTCGCTGATCATGCGTTCAGGGGTGTAGTTTTTCCAATTTCGTCGTTTTGTAAACAAAGGTTTGTTAGGGGCTGGCTTACTCTTGTTAATGGGGATATTGAAAGTAATTAGGTGGTGGTCGGACCATATAATTGGTATTGGGGGGGACATTTCAATGCCCTCCCAGGTAGCAAAAACTGGGTCAAGAAGGTGTCCCTGTTGATGCGTGGGGGAGGTTGATAGCAATGTTACTCCTATCGCGTGTAAAGCAGTCCTAAGTACTTGCGCTTCTTTAGCGTTGTTATCTTCAAAATGAAGGTTCAGATCACCTAAAATCATGAAGTTATGGTGTTTTATGGCTAATTGAGTAGCTGATTCTATAAGCTGATTGCAGAAGGAAGTTGCATTTCCAGGGGGACGATATATGAGGAGACCAGTAACGGTCATTAATGGAGTCATTTTTATTGAGAAGGTCCCACATTCACTATTAGTATTAGCTGTATTAGTGAGTGTGCATTGTAATTCCTTTTTACAGATCAGTGCGATTCCACCCCCACGTTGTTTAGGTCTGTCGATTCTTAGAAGGCAATAGCTCAAAGGTATCGCCTCTACGATATCAGGGGCTGAGGACTCCTCTAACCATGTTTCTGTGAGAAACAGCACATCATAGTCTCGTGACTGTAATATATCTCGTATTTCCGTCTTATGTTTTACCATAGATCTACAATTTAGCAGCAGCATTTTAAGTTTGGGTGTAGGGGCCTTATGTGGTAGAGCATTGCTGAATGAGTAGTTACATATATTACAGTGTGGTGGGATACAGTTGGGGTCAATGGAATGTAAGCAGGGTTTGTTGGCAATCTTACCCAAATCGGATAGAGTCGCGCTAGAATAGAGGATTTTCGGCTGGTCTATCCTCGTGTCAGAGCCCGAATCTATGGTAGAGGAGTCAGAGTGTCCTGCCCCGCGCCCCGGTCGATCGCGGACGGGCGCAGACGGGCAGGACTCTGGCTTGACTCCGGCGCGCGACCGGCGCGCCCGCAATGCGCGTCCGCTGCGCGGAGCCATTTACGTTTGGTTAGAAGCGCTCTGAGCGCGACGTGCAGCGCGAGCCCACACAAATATGGCCGCTGCCTGACTCTTCTGCCTATGCTAGTCCTGCCTGAAGCCGGTCAAAGAGTCGACCGCGTCCCCAGGGCAGGCAAGTCAACAATAAACTTGCTAGAGTTCAGCAAATCAAGTTTTTCAGGTAGGCGCTCGAGTGTTATTAAAATTACAGACACTATTGGATCAGTGCAGGGGGGAGGGAAAGGACACACGGGAAATTCGTGCAAGAAACAGAGTACAATGTTAAAATAAACAACCTCCCGGCTCAAGCCTCAGGAGTCAAATAAAAGCAATCAGGGGTTTTCACGAACCTTTCCTGGTTATAAGCGCTCTGAGCGTGACGTGCAGCGCGAGCCCACACAAATATGGCCGCTGCCTGACTCTTCTGCCTATGCTAGTCCTGCCTGAAGCCGGTCAAAGAGTCGACCGCGTCCCCAGGGCAGGCAAGTCAACAATAAACTTGCTAGAGTTCAGCAAATCAAGTTTTTCAGGTAGGCGCTCGAGTGTTATTAAAATTACAGACACTATTGGATCAGTGCAGGGGGGAGGGAAAGGACACACGGGAAATTCGTGCAAGAAACGGAGTACAATGTTAAAATAAACAACCTCCCGGCTCAAGCCCCAGGAGTCAAATAAAAGCAATCAGGGGTTTTCACGAACCTTTCCTGGTTATAAGCACTCTGAGCGCGACGTGCAGCGCGAGCCCACACAAATATGGCTGCTGCCTGACTCTTCTGCCTATGCTAGTCCTGCCTGAAGCCGGTCAAAGAGTCGACCGCGTCCCCAGGGCAGGCAAGTCAACAATAAACTTGCTTGAGTTCAGCAAATCAAGTTTTTCAGGTAGGCGCTCGAGTGTTATTAAAATTACAGACACTATTGGATCAGTGCAGGGGGGAGAGAAAGGACACACGGGAAATTCGTGCAAGAAACGGAGTACAATGTTAAAATAAACAACCTCTCGGCTCAAGCCTCAGGAGTCAAATAAAAGCAATCAGGGGTTTTTCACGAACCTTTCCTGGTTATAAGCGCTCTGAGCGCGACGTGCAGCGCGAGCCCACACAAATATGGCCGCTGCCTGACTCTTCTGCCTATGCTTGTCCTGCCTGAAGCCGGTCAAAGAGTCGACCGCGTCCCCAGGGCAGGCAAGTCAACAATAAACTTGCTAGAGTTCAGCAAATCAAGTTTTTCAGGTAGGCGCTCGAGTGTTATTAAAATTACAGACACTATTGGATCAGTGCAGGGGGGAGGGAAAGGACACACGGGAAATTCGTGCAAGAAACGGAGTACAATGTTAAAATAAACAACCTCCCGGCTCAAGCCTCAGGAGTCAAATAAAAGCAATCGCCAGGAATGCCAACCATATGCGCATGTCCTGGCGAACCTCTGCCGAGAGTCTTGTGCGGTGATGCCCTTCCTTATGGCCAACCATGGCTTGAGCAATAGAGCGAGAAAAGGGGCGAGCCATTGGTATCACTCTAAGGGCAAAATTAAGCTGACCCACAGCCTGCTGCAACTGATGCAATGTTACTTTCGTCTCGTCAATACATGCCTCGAGTGAGGCCATAAATTTCAATACCTTCTCCTTAGGCAAACGGAAGCACCCCTCTTCAGAATCGAGCTCAATTCCTAGAAACTCGAGTGAAGTAGATGGCCCCACTGTTTTGCCCGGTGCTAGTGGCACGCCAAATATTCTCATGAGATCACAAAATTTACTCAAAGCCTGTGCACATTCCGTGTCCCCAGCTGCCCCCAGAAACAGAAAATCATCTAGGTAATGCATAACCTGCGTAAAGCCTGTGGCTCTGGTGAACGCCCATTGTAAAAAACTACAGAATTTTTCAAAATACCCACAAGAGATGGAGCAACCCATTGGCATACATTTATCCATGTAATAGCGTCCCTGGAACACAAAGCCTAGCAGACGCTGATCCTGTGGGTGTACCGGGAGCAACCGGAACGCTGACTCGATATCCGATTTTGCCATCAGCGCTCCGGGCCCCAGGCGATTCAACATGGCGACAGCCTCATCAAAGGAAGCATACCGCACCGAACACACTCCCGGGTCAATCGCATCATTCACGGAAAGACCCTTAGGAGCGGACAGATTATGTATTAACCGAAACTCACCTGGGGCCTTCTTGGGGACCACTCCCAATGGTGAACAAACAAAATTATGAACATGCGGGTTCGCATATGGACCCGCGACCCGACCTCGGGCCACCTCCTTTGCAATCTTTGCCTGCACTACAACCGCATTCTGTTGAACAGACAGTTGGTTTTTACACAGTGCTTCCCCCCGAAAATCCCCCGCCGGGATGCGGAAACCACATGAGAAACCGTCCCTCAACACCCCAGCGGAGACATGATCAGGGTATTCGTTCAGCCAGGGGATCATTGCCATGATGTCGATGGGAGTAGGTAGCAGCGCCCCTCGGCCGTCATTAGACCTGTTTGGCGCCGCCTCTGCCCCCTGTATCGCCATTCTTGGCTCTGCACGAACTCTCGGGGTGTGAAGACTGTCCGCACCCTGCACACTCATGCCTGAACTTGCACGTCCCCTGTGGTCTAGTGCACTTGCCCCTGTTGAAGCTCCAACAGACCCCTTTTCTGCCAGAGTTCCCATTACTCCTTGCGTGCTGGTCATTACCGGTGCCTGCTCGAAAGGGCACCGCCGGGGAATGGCGGGAAGGCTCTGCCCCATTCCCGCCAAACGAAGACGGCTTTGTCGAGTTTGACCTGACCTGTTTCTGCCATCAAATGGAGTCGAAACAATCCCACGTCAGGGATGAGTCGTGCTCTTTGGCCTTACGAAATTTGTTATCATAACCCAACCATTGATCACCATCGTACGATTCATAAAACTCCATTATTCGTGTCTGTTAACAAGCCAACTCAGTCAATACCTCAGGCCTACGTTCCCCCATGATTGCAGTGAACATCCCAAAAGCCCTGGCCCAATTAGCGATTGTCTCATCAACTCTGAAACCCGCCATTTTTGCTCGCCATACACTTGGATGCAACAATTCCTTCTGATTTTTTACGTGTTCTATTTCATAATGATCAGTCAATAGTGAAAATATGTTCACGTATTTATCCGCCCATATCATTTCCTTCGTGGTCAACGGTATATGTTGTACCACTTTTTCCCTTCTTGAGGGTACCGACCCCTCCCCAGCCATTGGCAACGGCTTCTTACCCGAATCAGTAGCTGAACTCGCTGCTGCTGCTGTTCCAACGCCTGAAGACGGTTGTTCCGCGGGAACCTGAGGGGGAACAAAAGGACAAGGTGTCTTTGCAGCATCTCGCGACTGCCGCAACTGCTTCATTATTAGTTTGGCCTCTTCGGCTGTATCCCCTGGAGCTATGGCACCCTCATTATTCTTGCCCAACCACGCCGCCAACTGGGCGGCCAACTCGGGTGGCATATCCCCCTCGTTCACCGGTGTAACTACGACAGGGATCGGCTGTCCTGCATCCGGAATCGGAACTGGGGCCTCCACTGGCCTGACCGGGCTCGCCGGAGGTGACTCTGGAACCGGAGCCTCACCCCCTGCCGCCCTGTCGACCGAAAGATCCTGGAACCAAAGTTTCGAAGTGCTAGAAGACAAAACACAAGGATTACAAATTCAAAATTGGCTCTTCGTTCCGTCTCGAGCTCACGTGCAACCGGGAGGTGCAGCTTCAGAGCACAGGAACAAGAGGATGCTTCCTTGGCTTGTTGCTCCTTTTATTCTTCTTCGGGCGGGCGTGGACCCTCCTCCAATCCCCCTACGGGGCATGGCCATCGGCGTAGGTGTCTAGGACAGCCCCCTCTTGGGCGGGAAAAGGCGCGCCCCAGCTACGCCTCTTCGAGCATACCAGCCGAGACTCGCCTCCCGCCCAAAAATGGCTTCCCGGGGGGATCGGGGTACTCCACCATATGTTCGGGGGGACCGAGCGGTCCCCCCTTTCCAGTCTGAGAGTATATGCTTTTAAGGACTCCATATTAAATGCTGCATGTTGCCCGTATATATTAGGAATTAGTGAGATTGTATGGTAGCTTGCACTATCCCGTCTTTAAAGAAGGTTATCATATTTATTTATACAATTTCTATACAGGGGTCTATCTATTCAGTGAGCTTTGCCAAGCTGACACTGTGACTTTCAGTACAATTCAAAGTCTCAGCAAAAGAATGTGTTTGTAAAAAGCTTTAAAAAAGGCAGAGTACTGTGTTGTATTGTGAAACTCTCAGCTAGGCGACAAGTAAATGTGCTTGCTACAATTCACAATAGGTGTACTTCTCTGGTCACAGTTGCTGTCAGTTGCAGATTTGAAAAAAAACAACTGTATAATATATTTAACAAGTACATTTTAAAAATGACCAAGTACTTCAAATCATATAATGATTTTGTAAGTATTTAGTAGGCCTGGGTGGTAAATTCTGTTCCGCTCGCGGAATTTGGGTAATTTCACCTTCTGCGGAGAACGCGGAATTGCCCAAAATTCCGCGACCCGCGGCTTCGCTGATTTTTTTGCTTGTTCGTGCTCTCAAAATGCGTGTTTGCGCGATATTTCCCCCTGAGCATGCAAACAGCGTTTGCGAACAGGTAAAAAGCATGTTGAAGGAGCGGAACAAGCAATTCCTTGTGTTCGCTGAACTTTTACGTGCTCGCAGGGATTTTTTACAGTTTCGCAGAGCTTTGCGAAGCGCGACCCAGGACATTATGCCCACCCTTAGTATTTAGCACAGAATATCACCTATATTGGTTTCTAGGTGCTGAATTACAAATCGAATAGGGAGAGGATAGATGAAGTCAACCATAAATTCTACACACAGGGATGCAGCCATGTCTTTGGTAGCTTTTTGAAAGACCCCAAAAATGCTTCTTTTCTCAATTTCACAGGTATACTGTTCCATAATCTTAAGGGTGCTCTTCTTCACTCAGTTATATATTTTATCTAAGGTCATTAGAAAGGGAATCTCTCTCAGAATTTATGCTGCATCCAAATTTGTAAACCAAGAATGTTTTACATGGTGGGTTTTTACTTTGAACATAAACTTCCTTTTCAACTGGACGCAATGACAAATTCTCTGCACTACTGACAGCCAATGCAGCTTTCCTAGAACTGGTGATATGTATTGTTTATGTCAAAGGTCTAGCTGCTGCAATTTGTATCAACTGAAGTTTCTTTCCAGCTCATTACAATATTCCGGTCTGGATGGCAATTCCTACCACCCATCAACACAGGAAATAAAATCATGGCACCCTGAATTCCTTCCCTGTGTCAGGACTAACCCTGGTCGTAGTTGGTGAAGTAGCGCTATGCAAAGTGCACTTCGCACTACACGAGCTACGCGTAGCACTATGCGAACTGCGTAGTACCCTGTTTGCGATAATTGCACAGTGCCGGATGCTTGTCCGCACTGTGCAATCATTGAAAACGGCATCTTGCAAAGTGCGAGCTGTCTTTTACTGCCGCTCAAGTAGATTTTTACTCGAGCGGCAGCTTTCTCAACGTGGACTGGTAGTTTCTCATTGCGAGCCGTCGCGAGCATACGTGACCACTCGCAATGGGAAACCTGACCTCCCCACGTTTAGAACCTCGCCGGAAGGTTTATTTTCCATGTTTGCGATCGACAACTTGATGTTGCTGACAAACGAGGAAAAAGTCTCGCTGGGAAGTCATTTTGCTTGCTCGCGGTCGCCAATTTGACGGTGAGAACAGCGAGCAAGCAAAAAATGACTGCTGCTGTGCTTCGTGCAGTTTGAGTAGTGCGAAGTAGCGCAAACTTTGCAAACTACGTGAGCGTAGCGTAGTACTTTGCCCAGGGATAGTCAGGACTATCTAATAACAGCTGCCACATGGATACAGGCAGCCGGCACAGCACTGGCATGAAGGAGGCGCTAAAGGGAAATCCATGCCTGGACTGTATCCGACGCCAGGAACCCTGATCTAATCGCCGCTCAGCAATACTATGAAGCACTACTTAGGTCGCTAGGCTCTGGAGGCCATTGCTCCAACTGCTGCTGTGCCACACCTCACACCAGGGTAGGAGCTTTCAGCTCTACCCAATGCTGGTTCTCCAGCATTCCCCCACCACCCACATAAATACTAACAACTTTTCAACACCTGCTTCCAACAAACACACCACACAAGCACCAACAACGCCTATACACCCATCCTACACCACACATCACAGCAAACATGCATGTTAATAGCCACTCGCCTGCATGCTTCTAAACACATGATCACTCAGCAAGCACACAAATTAAATATGGAACCTTCTGAGCAGCAACGCACCTGACCTCCTCTTCATCACAGAAAACAGGCTCATCGGCTCCTGACATCACTGCTGCTATCCCAGTGGGCTGCAAGATCACTCAACAGGACCAAGTTCACAAGCCAGGAGGAAGTAGCGCTGTCATCTATAAGGAGTTCCTCAAATGCACAACATCGACAGAGAATGCCAACCCATTCATAGAACACTTGCACTTCAAGCTGCAAATCTCTGAACAAAGGTACTCTGTAGGAGCACTAGCCTACCAACCATCGAATTCAGTGCCTCCATTCCCCTCGTTGACCTCAACTTTCACCTGGAAGAACAAACCACCCCTGCTTCATAGCCCTCCTTAAAAGCTTGAGCAACAAAGAACTTACTCAGATTGTCACCGAACCAGCACACATCACAGAACACATGATGGACCCCATTTTCACCACAAGAGAGAGCCTCAAGTACAATTCCATCACATAGCTCACCTGGACTGATCACTCTATCATCCACTATCAAATCAACACATCTCAAGTCAAAAAATGCTTTATTCGATTTTAGAACCTTTGTAAAATCATAAAAGCAACAGTTAAAAAAACAAATTCATACAAATAATACATTTAAATGTATTCCATAGATCAACAGAGATCACAACAAAACATTTCATAATCATTTACAAAACTAGCAGGTTATAGATTTCTGCTTCCTCAGAATACTTTTTAAAAGGCCAGTCATAATCCCAATACAATATCCATTATCCAGTTTCTGTATAAATAAATAAGCAGGTCGACATTGCCGCCATGCACCCTGCTTCAGGTAGAACATGATCTATCTTGCACGTCCCCTGGCATCGAATTTACAAAAATAGGATCATGTGAATAGTTGTTTGTCAAGAAAGATTATTACATGGGCAGAGGGCAAGGTCCCTAGACCAGTCATTTATGGTTGGGAAAGTTACCAAACGATGAAAGCTATTGAACCTAAACCTGGTCAACATATACCTGCTAAAACCCCCTATACAACAGACCAGGTAAGGTTGGATAGAATTACTTGCCAATGTCATTTGGTGCCGAAGCACTGATTATTTATTAATTTCTACTGCTATTCTGAGTGACTTAAAATGATTCTGGCATAGCATTTTCAAGTCTTTTCTGGATATGGAACAAATAGAATCTGGCTTATTGTAGAGCTCTGGTCGATTCATATTGTTCAATAGCTTTCTAACATAGTTTAACCAAGGAATGTTTCTAGCATGATCCAGGCCCATTGCGTCCTTGATAATTTCGCGATAATTTCGCGATTCAGGCCTAGACTGGGCGATGTCCAGACTCTATGCCAGAGTAAAATAGGTTGCATTTTGATTACATGCCCGTAGTGCACTGCTTATTACCTCACATATTACATCACTCATGACATGGTCAGTGACATCACTGATGACATCAGTGATGACATCTCAATCGACATCACTGATGACATCATCTAGTGATTGTGAGTGTTTTCTAAAAGTTGAACGTATATACTAATGTACTGCAGAAGTTAAATTAGTATACTTTGTGGCTGTGTGAGTGGCTGTATGAGTGAGTGAGTGGCTGCGTGATTTTCTTCATAAGTGAGTGACTAGGTGTGTAAGTGTTTGTATGGGTGAGTGAGTGGCTGTTTGAGTGGGAGTTTGACTAAGTGAGAGTGGGAGTGGCTATATTGGAGAGTGAATGTATGAGTGGCTATATGAGTGAGTGAGTAGACGTGAGCATGTGTATGGATGTGTGAAGGGATAAGTAAGTGATTGCATGGGTCTGTGAGTGGCTCTTTTGACATACTGTATGGGTGAGTGACTGGGTGCATGAGTAGCTTTAATGGTGTGTGAGTGACTGTATGGAAGAGTGAGTGGCTGTGTGAGTGACTGGATGGGTAATTGAGTGACTGTGTGAGTTGGTGTATGGGTAGGTGAGTAGCTGTGTGTGTGAATGAGTGGGTGTGTGAATGGTTCTGTCAGTGGGTGTGTGAGTGCTTGTATGAGTGTATCAATGGCTGTGTGAGTGGTATTGTTGATGATGGATTTAGTGGTCATTTAAAATATCATCAGTGAAGTCACTGACCATTTCATAAGTGATGTAATATGTGACTTCATAAGCAGTGTATTGCGGGCATGTAAGTTATAGTTAGCTCAGGTAACTAAGTGCTGAAATTCATTGGTATTGTGCGAGTGAAATCTGAGCTTAACTAGAACATCACTAGAACCTTTGGCTTTTTCAGTACTTTGCTAATGTTTTTTAATTCTATTTTGAAACTATAATGCTCCTCTAACATTTTTGTGTGAATTTCAATTGGTTTTAAAATCTATTACTAAATATAACATCCCAGTAACCTTTTTTTCATAGAATTTCCATGGTTTTCCAAATTATATTTCCTAACTATAACCTGTAACCTTTAAAAGTGGGTGCAAGCGTGTTTGCATAGGTAGGGGAGTGGGTATGTGAATGGCTATATGTGTGTGTCAATGTTTTGTGGGTGTGTGAGTGCCTGTGTGGATCTGTGAGTGGGTGCATGAGTGTCTGAGTGGGTCTATGAGTGGGTGTGTGAGTGGGTCTGTGAATGGCTTTGTAGGTGTCTGAGTTGGTCCGTGAGTGGGTGCATGAGTCTGTGAGTGGGTCTGTAAGTGTCTGAGTGGGTCTGTTAGTGGGAATGTGTATGGGTATGTCTGTGAGTAGATCTCTGAGTGGGTGAATGAGTATCTGAGTGAGTCTGTGAGCGGGTGTGCAAGTTTCTGAGTGGGTCTGTGACAATGTGGGTGAGTCTCAGTTGGTCTGTGAGTGGGTGCATGAGTGTCTGAATGGGTCTGTCAAAGGGTAGACGGCTCTATGAGTGGGTCTGTGAGTAGGGTCTGTGAGTCAGTATGTACATATGAGTGGTAAGTCACTGAATGAGAGGGTCTGTGAGTGTGTGCATGTTAAAAAAGGAGGGGCACATGGAGTCAAGCTATCCAGGCTGATGAAGGCTGATAGCCAGAAACCGGTCCTTGGATGCTTGATTCCGGTCTGGGAAAGACATGGCTTGGTAGTTCGGACTGGACTGTTCCCATGAGGCACAGGGTCAGAGCTGATTTGCATATAGCCAGTGTCTAACCCAGGGTGGTGTGGAGTGCAAAAAAACGATGGATTTAGGCCCAGATCCTTGTACTGGGGTGAATGTATGACATTGTTCTACATTCTGTCCATCAACTGTGTTTTTTGCAATCTTCTCTGGTCTGTCTGGTCTGTCTGCTCTGTAGTTTGCTTCTTTCTGCTCTTTTTGCTTATTATCTTGCCTTTTTCCGATCGTTTCTGACCTTTATTTTGTTCCCTCTGATTGTTTCTGGCCTTTATTTTTCTTCTTTCTGCTAGTTTCTGACCCTTATCTTGTCTCTTTCTATTCATTTTTTCTGCTTCCACTCAGCTTTCAGTTAGTTATTTTGCCTCTTTCTGCGCATTTCTGACCTTTATTTTGCTTCTTTCTGCTAGTTTCTGAAGTTATGAACTGTAGCTTTGAATACTTGATAGACCCAAACTGCTCCCAATACTATCTGTTAAATGTAAACAGATCAAGACTTCATTGTATTAGACATGAAAAATAACTGCACTTTTAAAATGCCTGTCTTGAAGTGGTGGTCACACTCATAGAGTCTTGCAGACCAAGACAGAGGGAGAGAATGCTGAGGAGGTTGGTATGCATGTGTGTGCTTTGGAGACTGTAACAGGCCATGCTCCACCCCCCAAAAAACCCAAAGTAACTAAGTTAATGTCAAAACACTTACTGAGACCCTGTATGCTGAATACAAACCTGCAAAAGCAGCACCACCCACACTGTGCACATTCATCCTTTTTCCTCCTCACTTTGTGTCTTTCACCTTTAAATGGGTTTCTCCCAGGTGGACATGACCCACGCTCAGTTGGGCCTCGGCTGCTTCTGGCAAACTATCTTGACAAACTTAAATTAAAAAGTGCGCTGAACTCAGTGATGCAGATATGAATACAGCCTGTCACCCATCTCTGTCTGAAATGCTTTGTACCTTCTGGGACACCACATTTTCTCTGAATGACAGATAGCCCTAAGACCCTACAACGTGTGCATGACAGACTGAATCCGCCGGACATAAGGCCAAAAATCTTCTGAGTATCTGAATGAAGGGTGCACACGTTCTATCTGAAATGCACTATTTGTGTGGCTAGTGCTTCTACAGCAGCTAGACACTTCTCAGGGCAAGCTGCCGAGCAATGTCACCGTAGAGCCAGTAAACTAATGTACCAGCATGTTGAAAAAACTACACTGTGTTCACAGAGCCTGCTAATGAGTGGGTTCACTACACAGCCCGGCCTAGGCCCCTGAGGTCTTCTGTTTAAGCCCCTTGTGAGCTGCGCAGATTTCACCACAGATCAGTACACATGGAAATCCCTTTTCAGGGAAAGGTTATAAAGTTAACTTGTAAAGAGCGGAGGGAGGCAATAATTAGGTTTAAACTTATTTATTTAATAAGTAGTAAAGACCCACTGGTGCTAAAGTAAAGGCATCTATTCAGTTCAGCTCCAACCGCTTCTCTGACATAGAACCTAAAGTCACAAACAAACACATTCTAAATTACATGCACAGAAATCTAAATGATGTAAGGAACTACAGAACAAAGAATGATAAAAGGAAAAATACAATAAAAATAGAAAACATATACCACATGTACCTTTGTAAACTTTGGTTTCCCAGGAATTTCTAGAAATACTGAAGGTTGATTACAAATTTGAGAAGAAGCCATGTTAAACAGTAAAGAGTATTTTAAATTTTGAATAAAATGAAAATATGAATGACTGTATAACAATGAAATATAACTTGCACTTAAAATAATAGTGTGCGAATCACTGAATATAATGAAAAAAAAATACCTTGCAGTTTAAGTAAGAGTGTGCAAGTCACTGAGGTTGAAGAGAAAATATTTGGAATAATATCAACTGGTGTAAAAGTGAGTGAATCACTGTGTTCGCTGTAAATAGTTGATGCTTTAAATTAAAATAACTTAAATACTCTCGAAGCACTCTCGAACTGATGATAAATTGTAAAGTGAGCGAATCACTGTGTTCGCTGCCGCTGGTTGGCGCTTTGAATTGAAGTATGACGAGCGCCTCCTTCGTGAAGAGCAGAAACAATGCAAAAAAATGGCTGCGACGTTGCGTCTTAACGTGAAGCGAAGTGTTTCAGCAGAGATTGTGCGTTCCAGCAAGGGATCAATCAGGTGACAGCGTGCGGCGTCACAAAGGAGCAGCTCGAGAGGAGAGACGGTCAAGTTTCCAGCGCGTGAACTCAGCGCAAGCAAAGTCCAACGGCTTAGGAAATGAGTAAGGACCGCTTTGAATCCGAAAATAGTATAAAAATCGTAACAGCACCTTAAAATGTCAGAAAGTTTCAGGGATTTCAGTAAAGATGCCCAAATCTTCCTCAAATGGACTGTGGTAGCCGGTACAACCACGCAGAGGGTCCGTATCAATAAACTTCTTGAAGGACGGTAGCGAACCAAATGTAGAGGTGGAATAAGTATTTATTCAAGTAGTAGTAAATAACAAGTGAGAGCCAGGGAAGCGATGTCCTTCTCTCAGCAGCTCTGTATCATCCATGTTCCACATGGAACTAACAAACCACTACACTCTATGTTCTATACACGTGAACTTAAAGGAATAACAACATAACACATCCCCCCCCCATACAATAAAGGAAAATAGAGGGAATAGAACATAAGAAGAAGGAGTAGTAAGGGAAAATAAAAAACAAACAAACAGAAAATACAATACTACAAAGCATAGTCTTTAAGCCATTTGGGCACAGCTCTTGTTCTTTTATCAAGTAACACATTGGTCTTATTCTGTGTAACACTTGTGTCCAAACTTGTAGAAGTAGAGGCATTGACGTTTGTTTGGACCTCATGACTGCAACCTTCGCCCACTCCCCCCTCAATATGCAAAGGAAGGCTGGATCGCTTAGGCTCACAAGAAACAGATGCAAAATCATTTCCAAGTTGAGACTGAACATGACTATTCTCGAAATGATCTTCTACCCAATCAAAATTGTTGCCACTTGAGTCTGGAAGCACCTCTACACAATTTTGATCAGGGTTAAAGGCAATATTTTTAAGATTCCTTACCCTTCCATCATCCAGTATCACAGAATTTCTTAAAACTTCAGCGATCTTACATGGTGGTTCAAAATGACTAATACCCTTAGGTACCTTAAAAGGTTTCTTAACCCTTACCCACTCTCCAACCTTGACAGAAACATCTTTGGTGTTATGGTAAGAGTCATAAAACTCTCTGCTCTTCTCGTGACTGGACAGTAACCTATCTTTGACATCTACAGGAGACCAACATGCAATTTTTCCATCAAACAGCCATCCGGGATTAAATTTACATCTAGCTGTTTGTAGCGATTGTGGTGCCCGGGGGTAGAGGAAGGATTCTACTATCACGATCTAGGAGATGGTATGCCTGCGGGGACATGAGGAGAAGGAATCGAGCGAACTACAATGACCAGCATTCCAAGGGGCAAGCAGGAAGTGCCACGAGACCAAAAGGCATATTAGCACCTCCCACCCAGACGGACGGTGCTTGTCAATGTGATTCCCAAGTCGACCGGAGTGGCGGATGGTGTTCCCCGCCGGATCCCAGCGAGAAGCAAGAAGTTTCCTGTTGAAGAACCCGTGATTCCCCCAGCGCCTTGCTGACTGACTGAGCTCTGTGGCTAAGTACTCTTGTAACGAAAGTGGGCTCACTTTCGTTTTTCTTCCTTCGTGTTCTTAGTTTGTAGTTAGTTAGTTTAGGGCGGAACTGGGACATTCGTTTGTTTGTGATCTGTCAGGCAACGTACTGCAGAAGACGCGCTGCGCTGATAACCTGTGCTGGAGCTCCCCAGGAGAAGGATTCTGGGAGCTGTAGTCCAAAGTCTTTATGTTTGGTTCATGAACTATATTGCCATTGAGAGACAGAGACCTTTTTACTGTGAAGTTGTTTAGCAGTCTCTTGGCTTCACTTTGTGGCAAAGCTCTGAAGGCGGTTTGTGCTTTTCAACAAATCGCGACCATTTCCTTTCTTTGTGATTACTGCCTGCTGCAGTCCTGAACAATTGGCTGAACTACTATTAATCAAGCAGGATTGCTTGGAGGTTTTTTCTTACACGGCCTGGGTGGTGCATGATTCTGGTAAGTGAGGTGCCTAGGTCTTGTTTCAGATACACCCCGAAACACCTGAACTATAGTATTAACGGTGTTCATTACTCTCCCCACTCAGATGGGCCCTTCCATGCTGTCTTCCGCATCTTGGTGACCAGACTCCCGGGGGATCCCAAAGAATCATCGCTACCCATTTATTATTTTATCCACTTCCCCTTTCCCGGCTAGGTACGAGGGCACACAGTGTGTATTGCTTCCACTGTGGGTTTCGTGGTTGGCTGGGAGAAGAGAGCTTAGCATCAGAAGTCGTTTCTGCCGGACACCCTGCATCAGGTTAGTGGCGTGTGTGAGCCTGCGCTGCTGCCTGTCCTTGACACTGTTCTGCCTCTCATCATGGTGAACGGGGACATGCCAGTGCTGTTCTGCACAGTAACTCTATATGACCAACCCGCTTTTTGTACCTGTACCTTCCAATCGAGTCCACTATGCACAGAGGCCTGAATGATGCCTTTGATCACTCTGTTGAACCTTTCAACAGTGCCGTTCCCACTAGGGTTATACAATGCAGTAGTCTTGTGTTTGACGCCACACCTGTCGAAATACTCCTTAGCCAGCCTGGACGTAAATTGGACACCATTGTCAGATAGCACACAAGCCGGCAAACCCTCTACCATGAATGTTTTATCCAAAAATTTAAGCACTGTCTGAGTGTCAACCCTTTCCACAATTTTGACAATAGGCCATTTGGAAAAAAGGTCAATTGCCACCAAACCATATTCTTTAGAGTCCCCAACAGGTCCAAAAATATCAATAGCGATGGTGTCCCAAGGAAAGTTAGGAATTAAACCATCACTCATCTTAGGCTTAAATGTCTTAAGAGTCTTGTCAGCGGACATGCAAACCACACACTTCTTGACAAACTCCTCGACCTCACCGTCAACTCCAGGCCACCAAAACATTCCTTTGACAATAGATTTGGTTCTCATAATTCCAAAATGCCCCTCATGGCAAAGTTGCAGAATTTTCTTTCTTAAAGACACAGGTGGAACGATCCTATCACCTCTAAACAGCATGTCGTTTTCAGAGGACAACTCCATACGGATTTGCCAAAAAGCATCCAAACCAGGAACGCTCTTCACCTTGGGCCAGCCCTTGCAAATATACTCTAAAACATTTTTCAAAACAGCGTCTTTCGCCTGTTCAGTCAACCACTCCGTTTTACTTATGGCAGGCTCACCACAATCATGCACTAAAGCTACACAGTATTCGCTCCAGGGATCATCTTCACACTCCTCAAGAGGAGGTGGAAGTCTTGACAAACAATCAGCAATACGGTTATCCATCCCAGGTAGATAAACCATTTTATAGATATATTCTTTCATCCGCATAGATAATCTAGCTAATCTTGCGGATGCACCTGAGATGCCTTCACATGATAAAATGCGGATCAATGGTTTATGGTCTATACGAATGGTCACAGGTTTGACCCAAACGAATGCTCGGAAATGTTCCAATGCCCATGCACACGCTAGGGCCTCCCTTTCGATGATAGGGTACCTACTTTCAGCAGGGGAAAGGGCCCTAGAAGCAAACAAAATTACCTTTTCTTTACCTTCCTCATCATATTGTGACAATACAGCACCCAAACCCTTGTCACTTGCGTCAGTTGTTAACAAACAGTCAACATTGGGGTCAAAACTGGCAAGAGCATTTACCTTTTGCAGTTCCTTCTTGATTAAATGAAATTCTTCTTCACACAACTCACTCCATATGAACTTAGTGTTCTTCTTCAATAGTGCACGCATGTTGTAAACCTTTGCAGCAAAATTCTTTATAAACTTGGCACAATATTCGGCCATGCCAAGGAACGCTCTCACCTCATCTTTTGAAACAGGTGCAGAGAATTTAACTATATTCTCCACTAAAGTAGGTTTGGGTTCAACACCTTCTTCACTTATGACATGTCCCAAATATGAAACACTTCTTTGACTGAATTTGCATTTGGATAACTCTACAGTCAGGCCAGCTGACTGCAAGGTTCCCAAAACTTGTTTTAACTTGGAGTCATGGCTCTCTTTGTCTTTAGCCGTGACAAGGATATCATCTTGAAAAAATGAGACATTCTCCATATCTCCAAAAAGTCTGTGCATCAGCCGCTGAAAAACAGCAGCGGCTGAGGCCAACCCAAAAGGCATACGCCTGAATTGGTAACAACCAAACGGTGTTATGAACGCCGTAAGGTTCTTAGAGTCGGGATCTAACATCACATGGTGGTAAGCGGCAGAGAGATCCACAGTGGAGAACCACGTAGCACCTTTAAGGGAAGATACCATTTCATTGATTCTGGGAAGGGGAAATTTTTCAACCACGATGTTATTGTTCAAGTGGCGCAAATCAATGCATAGACGGATTTTTCCGTTGGGTTTCCGGGCAACCACAATCGGAGAAATCCATTCTGATGTTTCAACTTCCTCTATAATGCCTTTGGCAAGCAGTCCCTGAATTTCCTTTTTAACTTCCTCTCTTATAAGTATAGGTATAGGTCTCACTTTGTGAACTTTGGGTTGTGCATCAGCCTTTAAAATTATCTTATGTTCAAACCCCTTCAGGACACCTAACTCCTTGTTAAACACTTTGGGAAAATTTTCAGACAGTGTTTCTTCCATTCTACTACAGTCATCTAAAATCAATACTTTATCTTTAGAGTTAGGATCTAAGATGATGTGTAATTTCTTCTGATCGAACCATCCTAACACAGATGGCCCAACCTTTGCCACATACAATTTCGCTCTCGTGGACCTGCCTTTAAACAAAAAGGTGAGCCATCTAAAACCAATCATTCCAATTCTATTACCTGTAAAACTGATTGGGCAAACATCTGATGGATATAATTGCTCACCAATCTTATTTACAAACTTCTTCCGCCAAACTTCCTCATTTATAATCGTGTATGGGGAACCAGAGTCCGCATACACACTAATGACCACCCCACCAAGGGATATCTCACAAATTGGTTTTCCTTTTAGCGAATCTTCGGAAATGTTGATCACATAGTTTCCTCTAACACTTTTTATGCAACATTCATCCTCAGTTTCTAATTCATCCACACTCTCATTCTCATCTTCATACACATACTTCACATTACTGCGTCTGCGACACATCTTGCTAAAGTGACCTAAAAGTCCACAAATACCACACTTCTTTTTTAACGCTGGACATAGTCTACTAAATGCTAGATGTTCTTTACTGTCACATCTATAGCATCTCCTATCTTCCATGTTCTTGTTCTGAACCCTTGCAGGCTGACCAGTCCATCTTCCTTGTTGCTGCTGCTGACGAAAATTTCTATTGGAAGCCTGAATCTTACACACAGTTCCCGAAGCCTTGGACAAATCTTTCTCAGTTTCCTTCACCACCGTGGCACACCTCCCTGACATTTCAGATTTTCTCATGATGGCTACAACATCATCAAGACAGGTGCATCACCGTTAACCCAAAGACGATCTTGTAGGGCAGAGTTGTTGTTGTGCATTACCAACTGATCACGTATGAGATCGTCATGCAAATTGTCAAATTTGCAATCTATTGCTAGTTTTTTGAGGTCATCCATCCATTCATCCACAGTTTCCTCTTTAGTTTGTTTCCTTTGGAAGAATTTGTGTCTTATGACCCCAATGCACACCTTGGGTGCAAAGTATTTGTCCATATTTTTTATCGCGTTTTCAAATTCATCTAGACTGGAGTCGTCAGACTTACTCATTCTTGAAAATGTCTTTAATCCTACGGGACCTAAAGAATGTAATAAAAGTCTCTTTTTTTGCTCGGGTTTCATTTTCTTAGTTTCATCAACGGCTTCCAAATAATTAATGAAATATTCTTTCCATTCTATCCACTTTATATTGGGTTGGGTACCTTTAACCCAAAATGGTTCAGGAGGACTAATTGAAAAATTTTGTTGTGCCATGTCTCTGTCCTTAACCACAGTACTTACACTGGAATCACCCTCTTCCATGTACTGTGAAGTACCAGTTAAATTAACAAAACAACCTTCTCCCGACCTTCTCACCTGTTATAATGTTCCCCACATAAAAAAAATTATTAAATGAAACTTCCTCTTTTTTTTTTTTAAATATACGTTTCACCTTACTGTGCTGTCCGGAATTTATTTCCTTTGAAATGTGAATATTTTCTCTTCGCGTTGCACCACACGACCTTCGACGCTTATATCAGAGTGTGCTCGATTTTTCCATTAACATCCGAGAAGTGCTCGATGTAAACACTGGTTGTAAAATGGCCGCCACGTTGGGGTCACGTTGCGTGACCTGCGTCCGACGTCAGGGTATTGATGTGGTCGCGTTATGCGTGACGCGCGCAGTTCCTCTTGCGGTCGGCGCACGCAGTGGAATGGCAGGCACGGTTAAAAGATGCAGGTAGGCACTGAGGATTAACGGTTGTTTCAAAGCGGCGCTGCGTTACAATATACACAGATTGCAATTAGCATAGTCAGCGAGTGGTGGCAACGTTGAGGTAATTGTCAAAGATTACTCACAGAAGTCTCTCGTTCCGGTCCGCTTTCTTCTCCTACTTTTTTTTTTAAGATGAAAGCTCTTTCGAAATAACTCTGATAAAATAGTCTGCAAAGATGACCAAACGCCAGTTTCCCTCGTCGCCAATTTGAAGTGAAGGTAGCGAACCAAATGTAGAGGTGGAATAAGTATTCATTCAAGTAGTAGTAAATAACAAGTGAGAGCCAGGGAAGCGATGTCCTTCTCTCAGCAGCTCTGTATCATCCATGTTCCACATGGAACTAACAAACCACTACATTCTATGTTCTATACACGTGAACTTAAAGGAATAACAACATAACAGTTTTTCTTTTAAAATTGAAGAAAAGCTACACAGTGGGTCGATAAATAATTAAATAAACCTCGTCGCCATTGTAAAGAGCGGAGGGAGGCAATAATTAGGTTTAAACTTATTTATTTAATAAGTAGTAAAGACCCACTGGTGCTAAAGTAAAGGCATCTATTCAGTTCAGCTCCAACCGCTTCTCTGACATAGAACCTAAACTCACAAACAAACACATTCTAAATTACATGCACAGAAATCTAAATGATGTAAGGAACTACAGAACAAAGAATGATAAAAGGAAAACTACAATAGTAATAGAAAACATATACCACATAACTGTTTTGGGGTGAATATTAATTTTTTATGTCTATACATAAGAAATACATTATGCATTATCGCATGTTTTTAGAACATAGCACAGGCACACACTGTGTTTACCGCTTTGCATGTTTCTGCTCTGTGTGTTTTGAGCTACAGGTATGCACCATTAGCATCAGTGCATGCTCACACACAACAGATTAGCACAAACCTCTACTGCAGTACTGTACATCCTGCACTGCTGCTCTGCACATTTTATATACATTTTTTGTGTGCAGTTGTATATAAAGGAGACTCGAGCAGAAGGTATTGGAGTGCTTTACATGAGTACCATTTAATTTTTTTATGCACAGGGACATTCTCATTTGAACAGAATCACAAGATGTTGAGCCGCCAAGACTCGGACCTGCTCTCCTGTTCCTGGCAGCTCCAGACACACTCTCCTACATTCCACACTGGAGTTCTGGATGTGCCGTACTCCCACTTTAAACATTTCTACAACCCCAGCTCTCGACACTAATACGCTGCAGCCCAGCATGTCAGTGCACTTCAGCATGGCACATTCTTCACTGCAGTTACATATTTACTGCAATGCAACTGCACACTTAGTAACCTGTAGCTTCTTCTCTCAGGGCTATAGATCTGCTGGCTCTCCACTGCATCAACGCTAAGTTTACTCTGCAGCCCGGTGAATCCTGCACTGCACAGTTGCACATTTCTTCAGTGCAGCACTGCATCGCAGTGGTGCTTGTTCCCAATACCCCAGCAGACCCCAGCATTTTCTCATTTGCAATACTTGCTTCACACAAACACACGCACACTATGTGTGCACAAAGAAACACACATACACAAACTAGACACAATACTTCCATTAGACACCCATACCTAACACACACTGCACTTAAACTGCATATTGTACATGGCAACACACACAATTGAACCACACAGGCACACTATTGACACACCTGCGCCACCTTCACAGCACACTAGACACATCACAATCACTGCTCAAAAAATCCCTGCATACACCCTGCATATATGCTCACACAGTCTGCATATTCCTTTCCCTTTACACATGGCCGCATACTGCACACACACACCACTCAAGCATTCTATATACACACACACCGCTGCACAAACGCTGGCACCTTGTTAATGTAACAAATAAACCACAAAAACATTTAATATATTGCCAATTTAAATATAAATAAAAAGAAAACATTGAACAAAAATATGTTCTACTAAAACTATACTAAACATTACATACATTTACACTTATAGAAATACAAAATTAAATACAAGCACATAAGAATAATATATTTAAACAATTTTAACAAAACCTTTACACTCTACAAATAATAAACTCTAGCCACTCCAATCCCTACAACAGTAGGGAAAGCATTGGACTCAGGAGAGGTAAAATGTACGATTCCCAATCCAGTAGGTGCAACAGTAGGAAAAGCGGTGGACTCAGGAAAGGTAAAAATGTACTATTCCCACTCCAGTCTACACAACAGTAGGGAAAGTGTTGGCCACCGGAGGGCTGCAATTTATTATTACAACTCCAGTAGGTGCAACAGTAAGGAAAGTTTTGGGCTCCAGAGGGATAATATTTACTTATCCGACTCCAGTCTGTGCAACAGTAGAGGAAGCGTTGAACATCCAAGGGGTAAAATGTACTATTCCCGCACCAGAGTATTGCAACAGAATGGAAGAGTTGGACTCAGGAGAGGTAAGTTTTACTATTCCCACACCATTCTTTGCAGCAGTAGACAGAGAGTAGTTCACCTCAAACAGTTAACATATTTTCCTATATTCCTAAATGTAAAAATGATATGTCTTAATCTTAACAAAAAGAAAACAAATTACATAATTATAGCAATTTTTAAAAATGTTTTCCAAATGAAACAAATTCTACACTATATTCTCACAAACATCACCACCATGTACTAAAATGTAATTGAAGTAAACAAAAAAAACACAATTAACATAATAAGTACAACATTTAAACAATTTGTAATAAATGATTACATATTTTTAAATGTATTCTTGCTTAAAATAACTCCCCAACCTATTCTCCTACACACACAACAAAACACATCTAATATATAACATATAAAATATTAAAGCCCTTATTGCAATGTCGGTCGAAAAGCCTCTGCGCTAGTCGGAGGCTTTCCGACTGGCATTGTAGGTTTAAAGTCCAAACGCTGTATAAGGATGACGACGGTCGGAGTTTAGACCGGCCTGGGAATCCAACGCAGTTCGGAAAGGCGCAAGGAGCCTGTCAGCCAGTCAAAAATGCCTCATAATCCCTTAAGGATGGCATTTCTGCCGTCAGGATTATGATGTCCGTTTCCTCAGCCAATCCATGTAGGCCTTTCCAAAATGGATTGGCTGTCAGAAGCTGACTTTGGGGTTCCCTAGCAGGGCTCCCTTTCCCCATGGCCCTCCGCATATGGCCCTAGTGGGCACCTAGGGTGCCCCCTGAACATCCCTGCACCATTTGGCAGGCACCATGTGCAGGGATGTTAAGAAAATTCAGGTTTTCAATGGGAGCTTGTGCTGAGGAGGTTTCAGCGTGGCGCATATGCCCCCATTGAAAAATACAGGTTTCTGACTGCACTATGTGCAGTCGCATCCAAATATTGCAGTCGTAACCACCGACCTGAGGTTGGTCAATTCCAAATCCGCAATGGTGTCGGTCGAAGGCAACTCCAACCGTATAATAAGGGCCTATATATTCTACAAAAGTATAAATGAAGTAACTATTTCAATTAAAATGAATCATTAATTAGTAACACATTATTACTTAATTAACTTCCCAACCTATTCCTCTACAAACTTATGAACACACACCTAAAATATAACTTAACAAATATGATAATTTGACGATTTACAAAACAGTCAAATAACAAAGTTAATTATAAATACATTTATTTTTTAATCAACATCCCACACTATACCCCTAAAATTTCAACAACCCACTCCTAACATATTTCTTAACAATTATAAGAATTACACAATTTACATAATTATCAATCGAACCACTAATTTTAATTAAAATGAATGACTAATTAGTTATAATAAATTTTTTACCAATCCTTCACCCGTACAAATTTTGCAACCTGCAACTAAAATAAAACTTAAGAAATACATTAATTATCCAACTTATATAATTATCATACATAATTAATTCTAATTAAAGATAATTATTAATTAAATATAATTAAGTTACTTCTCACCCTTTACTCCTACAAATCCCACAACCACCACATCAATTAAAATTAAAACATACATACCAATTAAATAATTAATCTTAATTAAAATGAACTCTTAATTAATTAAAATTAGTTTACTTCCCACCCTGTACCCCTACAAACCCCACAACCAAATTTAAAACTGAAAATGTACAAACTATATTTAAAAACATTAACATTAATTGTACAAACAATTTATAGCAAATACAATTAAAGAATATATTAAAACACATAAATATAATTAAAACAGGATTTGAGTTATGATCATGATGTAAATATTGGACCATAGCGGGCCTTATATATTCCACCAGGTGAAGTTAGGAAACCAAACCCTTTTGTCACCTGCATGGAAGTGTACTATTGAGTTGAAAAGGGATCCTCCTATTACAGCCCTGATGAATGGCCTTCACCTTTTTAGGCAATCCAATGGGTGGAAACAATTTGATGGGCCCTATTACCCATAACATTCCTCTGAAAGATTTTAACCATACCTAGGGTACCTAGAAATAAAGGTAAATGCTCCAGGTTTAGCCTAAAGTATTTGTATAGCTGGATTCCTGATTGATCCAGCAAATTTAGTTTAGCAAGAACTTCCTATCAAAGCGGGATCAAGTCCACCCTGGTAGCATCATCTTACCTGGAGGGGTGAGGAAGCCAATGATGAAGCATGCCACATATTGTGGTTGAGGCTTCAGAAACTCTGGATTCAGGTTTTGTTTCTTGGGTCTTTAGAAATAAAACACATTTCTAGTGCTCTGCAAAAGCTTTTGTGCCCCATACTCAATGTTTTCATTCTCATTCCTCACTGATCTACCAGTTTTGTCCTCTCTTAGCTCTCATTCAAACAGCATATTGTGTTAGCAACAAAGTGGGATCAAGAGCTTCAGGATTAAAACTGTCACAAGATTGGATATTATTCAAGCTTGAATCCTAACATGGCACTTTCACCTGTACTGAGCTTGCCTCCTGGGCTGTTCTACCTGTTTTACCTTACGAGTGATATCAAGTTCCCAACAAAATGGCAGAATTAAGAGATTTTTCCACAGCATTGCAAACACAGTTCTTTTCTTACATAAATCATTATCACTACATATAATATCCAGTGTGTAACAGTATTTGTGAGTACTTCTCATCTTCAAGATATTTAAAGTATACAGTGCTAAAGATTCTTTAACCTTTTCCAGCAGTTAGTTGCCTGATACATCAAATAATGATTCAAATCTGTCTGAACTATATGTCTTCAGAGGGAGAGGTCATATACTCCAAGTTACATTTAGGGTCGTTTTTCGGCAGTCTTTTACATAGGAATATATGCCAAACAGTTTTCGATGGACATCTCAATTTTTTGTGGAGCATTTCAAGATCAGCATGAACATCTAATATTACTTTTGTATATTTTGTTGACTGGTTTATGATTATCACTAGATCATCCCCTCACTTATCGGTTCAATTTGTGGAAATTATTTGGTAGTCTGGTGGCAGTCATTCTGTTAGTACCATATGGAAGTCTTCTCTTAGCAACATGTCTGTCAGGCAAATCCCGTCTTGAGTGCTTTCTATAAGTGGCATGTAAATATTGTAGGTAACGTACCCTTTCTACTTGGTCACTCCACACTTTTCATCTTTTATTGGACCCTATTTATTTTGGACTGATACCTCTGCTCTGTGCATTCTTATACCTGCTAACCAGGAATAAAGTGTCTTTGCTCACCCTCTAAACATAGTTCAATTGTCTTTCCACTAATTGATTTATTTAACTTAGTTCCTATTTCATGGTCTAGAAAATGTACCCAGGGTTTGAAAGATTAAATGCCACCTGTGGACTGCAACACTTGCTCCATATACAGATTTCACCTGTAATACAAGGCTTCAGGCCTACTATGTGTAGCCTGACTACAATTGATTAAAAACCTGCTCTAACACCAGTCAAAATAACCCTTTTTGTTACGGGAAATACCACGCTTCAAAATAATAATATATCTTTTTCTAAGTACACCTTGTTGCCAACAAGGCAGTGTGTCTGATATTTAAAGTGGAACTTGTGTGAAATTAAAATCATTATGTTCTTCCTGTGGCCAGGCCACAAAAGGCATTTTGACTGGTAGGAATGTAGCTGAATCAGAGAAAATGTCAAAGTACAGATTATAAACTTTCATTTGTAACTTTTGATGGGAAATGGCTAAACATTCATTCAAAGACTACTTTTCAAATTTATTAAATCTCCAGTTCATTGGCAAAGTTAGATTTTAATATTTAGTAAAATTTACTTTGAGAAAGTTACCTTTTCCCCACCTGAAGATCCTGGATGTTAATTTGCAGTACCTCTGCGGCAGCTGCTCTGCCAATGCTTGGCCATACTCAGGTGTGAAAACTGCTCCCAGAGCAAGAACTATGGCCTGGGTATGGAGAGTTGCTTTTCTTCCACTTGCAAAAAGAAAGAACTGTTAGGGTGGACCCAGGAATGTAATTATGTTTCAAAGGAGCCTACCCTCTCACAAGTAAGTGAGAGGTGAGACCTAGAGAAGATAACCCACCTAACCTAGTGGGAATGATGCTACCCCCAGAACTGTTTTGGAGTGGACACAACAGAGGAGAGTCGAAGAGACTTAACATTTTACATGGCCACACCTTTGCGGTAAACAAGAGGTCTTCACAAGGTAGAAAGTGTTTCCCTATCTTGCATTTTAGGAATTAGGAGCCCTGTGGGATTTTGTCAGTAGGACAAACTTAAACAGATGAAAAAGTGGGTAGAATTTGCCCTGGAAATGGTTCCCAATTGGTTAGGGAGTGTTCAGGAGTTAATCCTACCCATTGGATAGTGCCAGGCATAAAGATGATACTCCAAGAAAGTCTCCCTAGAAAACCTTCTGGGCATGAAGATCAAAAGAGGGCAGAGCCTGATGTGACCATAGAGGAGACCTAAAGGAGCTGCTCCCATTTGTATGCAGGGTGAGAACCTGGACTCTAGAAACAGTAAACTGACCTCTTGTGTGACTACAGGAACACAATCAGCTGCAAGAGGCATTTTTCTTCAAGTTACCAGTTGATCAGTACCAACTGGAATTGTATTGTATCTTGCTGGTGATTAAGGGTGGGCAGAGTATGGGGAGTGGCACTCTGCGGAGTTCTACAAAGTTAAAAAACTCTGTGGAACTCTGCTCCGGTGTCCCCTCCCAGTCCCACGGGTAATTCTAAAAAAGAAAACACTTACCTGTTCTCTGGCATCTCTGGGCTGCCCTCCTCCATCCTCACAGTGGTCTCTCTCCTCCTAACCGTCATTCTCATTTCAAAGAGCAAACCCCTACGTTTTATGCTTTGCATGGACTGTGCATGCGCAATCCACACAAGACGTAAAACATATGGGTTTGGACTTTGAAGCGAAGACGTCACAACAGCAAGGAGGAGAGAGACTACAGGGAGGATGGAGAAGGGCAGCCCGTAGATGCCAGGGAGCAGGTAAGTAGTTTTTTATTTCTTTACTCTTTGGGGTTCATGGAATGGTGCAGGGGCTAACTCCGCTCCATCACAGAGTTAAAGTTTTGCCTGAACTCCGCGTTTCCAATGGAGCGCAGATTTGGTAAAACTCCGCAAACTCTGCTGGTGGAGCAGAGTTCCCCACGCGGGGTTACTGGTGACCTCTACTGAAGTGAGCCCTGGCACTTAAGTGTTGTCTCAGGGGTCTTGGGATCATTAGAATTGACCCAGATGAGCTGCTCCTCAAACCCTGGAAAGTTGGGATTTAGAAGTTTTTTGCACTTTCCAGCTGTAGGAGTTTGAACTCCATTAAAAACAAAGAGGATAAAAAATCTCTCACTGTGATGAGCCCACTGAGCTATCTAGCCCTAGATCAATTGCAGTTGTCCTAAAAATGTGCCATTGTCCCAGACTACCCCATCCATAAACTGTGATTGGTGCTTAGCACTGGTTAGCACTACTTTTACTTAAAATTTAAAAATTCATATCTCATTCCCTTATTTGACTTTTGTAGTTTTATTGATATTGCGTTAGTAAAAATGTTACTCTCGTTTTTCTAATTCACTTTCGGATTTCTATTGTTAGTTGCATTGACGTTATTACTGTGCAGGTGCTGCATAAATACTGTACACATTGTTCTAATTTATGCCTGTCTTCTCTGTGATATTGCTAACAGAGGTTGAGCTTAGGCTAATCTACTGACTTTGGGCTCACGCTTCCAGTTAGTGTCATTATTCCTTGAGGTGTGTTACTGCCCACCCCAAATAATAATTATATTTCTTACACATAATGGGCCAGATGTAGGTAAATCCCATTTACCGATTTTGAAATACCGAATTGTACCGATTCGGTATTTCAAAATCGGTAAATGGGATGTAGGTCCCAACATCTGGATTCGTTACCGAATCCTTAACAATTCATTAATTACCGATTCGGTAAATACCGAATCGGTAATGCCCATTCATTCCTATGGGCTTTGAAGCACATAGGAATGATTAGGCATTACCGATTTGGTATTTACCGAATCGGTAATTAATGAATTCACAAGGGTGCAGGGGGTGTCACTTTGACACCCTCTGGCACCCCCAAAACAGGCACAGGTGCTATGTGGCAGGCATACCTGCCTTAAGGGCAGGTCTGCCTGTCACATGACATAGGTGTGCATGCACACATGTGCATGCACACCGGAATCGGTATTTTACCATCAAATTGGTTTTGATGGTAAAATACCGATTCGTTAAGGCTCCTGGGACTCTGAAGAGTCCCACCTACATATGGGTGGCTTCAAATCGGTAAATTTACCGATGTTTTATTTTACCGAATCGGTAAAATTACTGAATCGGTAATTTTACCGATTCGGTAAAATATTGCCCCTTACATGCCAAATCTTGTAAACCGGTCGGTAACGGCCGAAAATACCGATTTTCGGCCATTACCGACCGACCTACATCTGGCCCAATATGTATACTTTTCCCCACAGAGAGGGTTTTGATAAATGTGCCAGAAACACCCCTATTGATTTGTTCAAACTCATCTCCTACCTCAATATAATTTCTGTACTATTTCTTTGAAGTGTTTGAAAATGGAAAATGGTTTATTGGATGATTCCTAACTGATGTGAACATACCTTGCCTGATAGATTGGTCTGTACCATCAAGTTGTCAAATTCCCTGTCAGACGCCATATTAATATGGCTTACCTTACCAACCTCGTAAAACACACTTCGTGTCAGAGGTTGGCTAGCCACCTGGTTCAGTTGCCAATATAGAATTAGGTGTGTGCAAAAGTAGCAAAATTTGCTTTGGTATATTTATGTACAATTTCAGCAAGATTACACAAATTTACCTGTAAGTTTGCAAAATCGGCATTTGGAACTGTACTCTAACATGAAATGCACCCTCACATCCATTTTGAATGCAAGAATGCATTTTGCTTTAAAACATTCATGCAATAAAAAGCACTATGAACAATAACTTGTGATCCGTCGCCATTATTTTTCCTATGTATTTAGGTAACTTTTTACCACAAATGGCTTATTTGCTGTAAATTGTTTCTTCTAATGGCCATAATTACGCAATATGAATTACCAATGTACTTTTGTACATTTTACATAACAAGAGTGATACAAAATTACCAAAATTCGCAAAGACACTGGCGTAAATCAAATTTGCCTGGGCATACATACAATGCTTATGTTGCCTATCATCAATCTACCACACACAAATGAATGCCCTTCTGTGACTTTCAGAAGGCTGCAATTGAAAGTCTTATTTCTGTAGAAGCAATAGCCTCAACATCTGTTGAGAAGGACGTTGCCAGGCTTCAGAATCTGCCCTTTGTTGACTGCGTTCCAGCACCAAAAAAAAGGTCAACCATATTACAGATGCAGAGTAGGAATTCTGGGTGGTAGGAATGTGGTTCCCTGTTGATTCTAGAACTGTCCCTCACAGAAATGTAAGGAAGTGTACTATTTTAGCCACAGTTTGAAGTGTTCATGGCGTTCTGGGTAAAAAGAAATTTAATGGAATCCATGCAGATCACACCACTTTGAACTCCCTGAGGTGTCTAGTGTTCAGAAATGTCTGGGATTAAAATGTTTCTCTAGGTGTCAGCCCAGTCCCGGCCCAAATACCACATCAGTCAACATCACAAAAATGGATCAGTCAAAAACTTGATGTTTCAATGTTGCATTTTTAGACCTGATGTGTTGTGGATGATAGGTCAAGTGCATAAGTGAGGTACTGTTTCTATTGCAAGAAGTGTGGGAATGCTGATTGGTGGATGTTTTATGGATCCATGCAGATAGATTCTGGAACATTTCCTGTGAGGAAAATGCACAATTCTAGCAAACGATTGAGGATTTCAGAGGCTCTGGGTAGAAATGTCTAGATTTCAGAAATGTCTGGGTTTAGTGGGTATCCATAAATAGCTGCAGAGCAAGGTCCCAAATCTACACCCACCCACACTGACAAAATGTGATGTCTTCAAACTGAATGTTAGGGCTTATTGTTTCGTGCGGGCATGCTGATCCCAATCACGTAAGTGGGGTACCATTTTTATTGGGAGAATTGTGGCAACACAGAAAAGAGGAACATGTGTTAAGAAATGTATTTCTCTTACACTTGAGGCTTCCAAATGTAATTAGTAGGCAAGAAAACCTAATTAAAAAAAATGCCATGTGAATCATGTGATATTATAGTTAACCCAAAACCCAGAGATGTATTCATAGCCACTCTTTCAAAACTCAGTATCTAGGGCACGTTTAAAAAATGCCTAGATTTCCTTCATATCAATTTTCCATTCTTTCGATTTTACTACATGAATTGCTGCATGGTCGGGGTTATTTGACAGAATATAGAAGTTAAAAATATTGTGTTGACAGAATATTGTGTCAAATACATCGAGGACCAAAATATCAACAAGGTAAGTGCGAATTGGTGAGTATAGATTTAGCATTCTCAATTCCACATCTATGTATCTTGAATATATAAATATCAACAAGGTACATATATGTGGAGCTAAGCAAAATATTACGTTGCTTTCCTATAGAAACCTACTGTTGCAATATTTTATCTTTTATATTCTTGGCACAATATTTTTGAAAAAGCTACAGTTATCTGCTGTTTTTTTTACATCTCTGCTGTTCCTTAAAGCTGGGACCATGGTGGTCATAGTACAATTTTTTTTTCTTGATACCATTGTTAGAGTGAAAAACATAAGCTTTCTAGAATAGCACCCTTTTCCAATTTCTTTTTAAATGTTGCTATATTTCAGCTATTTATTTAGTTCCCTCAATGGGAATCTAAACCCCCTTGGAATGTGTAGAATCATCACATGTGGAAAAAGTACACAAATTTGGCCTTGACACCTTTTGTTTGAAAATAGTTATAGAGGCTCAGAAATAGACTCAGCACTAGGGGCAGATGCCTCAGCACTTAAGGGGTTTAAGAAATATACACATGAGATTGAATTAAAAAGAGAGCTCATCCTAAAGTAGGTAAAGTTTGGCACGTGCCCAGGGCTGTAAGGAAAGACATAGTAAAGGACATAAGTGGAATATGTAAAGAAAATATCAGCGAGGCAGTAGAAACTGGCAGACTCACTATTTATGCGTTGCTGAACAAGTAAAATACTGCACTCAGCACTGATAGGGATGTCATAGAAGGCACACAAGTAATGTTGTTGGTTTGTAGTTGCATAGATCATCACGTCATGCATTATTTACAGTCAGTCTCACGTATTTGCTTTTTACTAAACAGCACACAAGATTACAGACAGACAGTGTTTGAAGTCACTTTGTTTTAAGTAGATATCATGCTGGTGCCTAATGTAAATCATTAATTTGTTGATTTGTATTCAAAATAGTATTGCCAAAACTCTAATCTTTTAACTCTCAAGAAAAAGATCACAAGAACACAACACTACTGTTACCCTCTGCTCTTACATGAACTTACAATCCACACTGTTTTTCATTTACATGGATTTTGCATTAATAGAAACATTCTACATGGAACTGAGACATAGACATGGTTTACTTTAATAAGTGATATTGCTTTCGTAACATTCAACAAATCAATGGCTCATCACCTTTATCTTACTAAAGCCAAAAGGATTGCCATTAGATTGGTCTTGATCCAATGTCATAAAGGTGGTTAATGCGCCACACCACATAGAAATCAAGATTCACACAGGATGTGCATATAACATTGTAGAAGTCCAAGAATAAGCTGCCACGTCACAACATTCAGGGTGTGGCAAAATCCTAGTGGGTAGGTACAGGAGACAGTACAGGGGCCAAGTCTCGCTCACTTCCTACCTATTACTAACCCAAGCCCTCTGAAGACTACGCTGGCAGAGACCGAATACTTCAAAGGATGCAGAGCATCTTTTAGAGGTGACACTGGAGAAGGGATTACAAGACATGCCATGAACAGAAAAATACTGGGGAGATGTTCTTGACATCTGTTTTGAAGATAATCCCAACTGGAGAGACATGAACACAGGTGAGGTGGTGAGCTTAAGTAGAGGAGCACAAGTGAAGAGCAAAGCTCTAAAAGAGGCTTTGACTCATCAACAGGGAGGAAAGTTAACCACTGGGCCATGTCCTGGGTGTGATTTCTATTGACTGCAAAATCCTTGAATTTTTCAGTAGATACTAGAATCCCAAGGGGCAGGAATCCTGCAGTAGGTCCTTGAATCTCAGTAACTTTGAATCCTGCAGAAGATCCCTCACAGCCACTGTAGCCTGCCATTCAGAGCACAGAGTCACAGCATTTAGAGTGCATGGTGGGCACAGTAATAACTGTGTTGGTGATGGTGGAGTGACAAATAATCAGTGCCCATGTGACAGCCACAATCCTGGACAGCATGACCATAGTCCAGACATAGCTGGGACCAGCATGGAGGGAATCCTAAGTGGCAATGTCTTTGAGTCCCAATGTCCTCAGCAATGGGTGGAAGGGGCAACCAAAAATGCCCAGGACCAGAGGTGGATAAGTGGAGGAGATTGCCTGTGTTAAGCCATCATAGAAACAACACAGTAATTGGCTCCTGCAATAGTGGCCTATAAACCAGAAGGATAAGTAAGAGCATATATGGACCTTTGTGATTTGAATGAAGAGATTGTAGTAAAAAAGTATTCACTTTACACCAACACTGAGTTGACAGATAACATGTTATAAGGGGCACATTTGTTCATGACCCTAAAATACGTATCGGTTTACAAACAGGTGCATCTTCATAAGGATTCTAAAGTTTTGATCTCAATCATAATGCCCTGAGAAAGTAAAGATTTTTGAGGATTGCCATCTGGATGCATTTCCTTTGCATCTGTTTTTAGAAAGCAATGAAAAGAGTGTTGAAGGGTATCAATAGCATACAATCTAACACCATTTTATTGCAATATATGGCAAAGGCAGGGATGAACATGACACCTTTTGAAGAATACAAATGATCAGATTGAAACTGAAGATAGGAAAATGAAAATTAAATAGAGAAGAAATAGGTTACTTGGGTCAAATGCTAAACGTTGATAGAATAAATACACATTAGTCAAGCTTTTAGGAATGTCAAAGTTATATAGCAAATTTAAAAAAGAAGAACATCATTTGTGTTGGATAACAATTGTAGGATAGAGTTTGAAGACATAAAACATCTCATAAAAAAAGTGCCGAACACATAAAGTTTCAAAGTTTTGAAGCCAGGGAAGAAATCAAGATAATGACTAATGCCAGCATGAAAGGATTGGAGGTAGCTGTGGTTCAAGGAAAATGTGGAGTGAAAGGACTAGTACCTTCTTGTTGCATGGAATGAGTGCTCGAAATAAATTACTCTGTGTTAGAAAACGAAATGCTTGGTAGTCTTCATTATGTTGGCTGAACATAGTGTCTAGATTCCATTTCTAAAAGAATGCATAAGTGGATCATTGTTTTAACCTAATATATCTGGGTACATGAAACATATTCCTGGGAACATAACTCTTTTATCAGACTGTCTATTTAAATGTAGGTAATAATAATATGTCAACGCGGATGATAGAAGGGAAGAATGTTAAGGATATATCTGCAATCAGTGACTGGAACGTGAATTTAAAGGAAAACAAATGGCGTCAGGAAGGTGTGGTGTGATGGAGGTAGTAATAGTAACAAATATGGTGATTGGAATTATTGCAAGAATAAAATCTAAATTGAGGTTAAGAATGGGAAAGAAACGTTCTCATCCCATGAGAGCAATCAAAGGCTATAGAAATACAGTAAAAATCGAAGAGTAAAGCATCGGGAATCCAAACAGGGTGGCCTTGGTCAAACGGATAGAAGATAAAAGTAGTTACAACAAAAGATAGAAATGGAAAAGGGGAAGAGGAGAAGCAAGAAGAAAAGCTTGACGTGAGGAAGGGAAAACACATCCATAGTAAACCTGTTCTCATCTAAGATGTTCTTTAATGGGTTTTTTCAAATGATGCCAAATTATCACTACTATACAGCATTGTATGATGATGTCAGTTGTCCATATGTCATTATGCCTATCTATTCCTATAGTTTTGTTTTTTAACATATGTTGTTAGATTTTAAATAATTATGTTACAAATTGTATATAGCATTAGGCAACGCACATCTTATCTTAGAAGCAATAGAAATCAAAAAGAATTAGGCATGCTGTTCATAAATGTGGCTTACACTGAAAATATTTTTCTAGACACAGAAAGTGGACATAAATACCAGAGTCTCAGGCATATATGTATATTAAAAACAGGGTGGGTAGATAGTAGAAGCACAGGGGTATTGCTGCACTTTAGCTGCCATGTAGTGCATGGTACATGAAATACTTTCCCAGAGTCAGGGTAGTGAGGGCAAGTAGTCAAAGATTCCTCTGCGAGGTAGTGTGATGGGAAAAACTCAAACTTCAAAAGTGATTGAATAAATCACTGTCCAACCTAGTGATTTTAATTTTAGCAAAGAAAGTTATGTTGATATTGTTGTACAGTTGAACGAAATACTAGACCATTTGGTATCCATGTTAAGCTTAAACAAGGTCACCACCATCTTAAAATGATGGTGCTCTCTCATAAGCCAAGTTTATGCAACATTAGGTACAAGTTTCAATACGTTGTTGCCCCTGGGTAACTTGTGTATTCAATCATCTGGTTCTGTAGCTTTATTAATAATCATAATTTCTTGACGCAGTATGACTTTGCTCACCTTTACAGTATATCAGTATCTGAAATCAATATTTTATTGTTACCTGATTGTCAAATTACTTGGCCTGGTGGGCGCCAGCTTGTGTGCGGAACAATGTGCACTGATCAGCATCTTTGATCACATCTCTTCATTGTGTTAAATTTCCATCCTCTCCCTTGTGAACTGGTTCAGGCATTCACTTAGCAAATTGGAATGGTGTGTGCTGATCTGTTGGAGATGAGAACTCTGTGCCAGGCATCCATGGCAGGTGCTGCATTCAGGTCTAGAGTCTGATTGTGAGAGAGAGTGAGAAGTGTATGCTTAGTGAATGTCTGTGGGAGTGTGTGGACGCCAACAAATTCGTATTTTTTGTATGAACTTTTTACTTATTTAGCCCTAGGTGGAAAACCTCTCTCCTGTGTGTGCATATATGCTTTAGAATGTTACCTCAAGGACTCTATTTATGAATTGTTATCTCCAGAAAAATAAAAAATAAATTCTACTTTTTCACTATTGGTTCTGAATGTGTCTGATATATCATTGGCTCCGAAGCATTAATTTTTGTCACCCCCCCTTCATTCTTTGGATCTCGCTGAAGGCACCATATAATCATTCCCTGGCAGGGTAGTTCTCTCCTTCTATTATATTGTTCTTACCCCATTTTTTCCTGCCATTATCTAAAAAAGAACCCTTTGGGGAATCCCCTTCTATTTTGTTGAATGCCGAAGACGAGTCTGGCGGCGGTGTTCTGTATCGTCTCAAGTTTGCGGAGTAGGGACTTGTTGATGCCGGTATAAAGGGCATTTCCATAGTCCAGTCTGCTGGTTATGAGTGCGTGGGTGACTGTCTTCCTTAACTCGGGGGGATCCATTTGAAGGTCTTTTGGAGGATGCAGAGGGTGTTGAAGCAGCTGGATGCAATGGCATAGACCTGCTTGTTCATTGAGAGGGACGAGTCGAGTACGGTGCAGTTGTTTCTGGTGTGGTCCTTGGGGGTTGTAGGGCTGCTGAGGTCAGTGGGCCACCTTATGTTGTTCCATGCTGAGGGGGTGGTTCCAAGTACTTCTGTCTTCTCTGTGTTGAGCTTCAGGCAGCTGTTGCTCCTCCAGGATGCGACGTCCTGAATTCCTTCTTGGAAGTTGAGCCTGTTGGTAGTGGGGTCCTGGTGAGGGAGAGGATGAGCTGGGTGTCGTCGGCGAAGGATGCTATGCTGAGGCTGTGCTATATGAGGATGGCAGGGAGGGGGCAGTGTAGATCTTGAAGAGAGTTGGGCTGACCGATTATCCCTGGGGTACTCTGCGGTTGATTTCTGTGGGTTCAGAGAGGAAGGCTGGTAGTCTGATTCTTTGGCTTCTGCCGGTGAGGAACAAGCGTATCCAGTCGAGGGTGGCTCCTTGTATTCCGGCATCATGTAGATGGCGGTGAGAGTGAGGTGGGAGACGATGTTGAATGCTGCTGACAGGTCAAGTAGGATAAGGGCTGCAGTGTGGCCTTGGTCGAGGAGGGTGCGGATGTCATCTGTGGCAATGAGTAGGGCGGTCTTGGTGCTGTGGTTGCTGTGGAATATGGATTGGGAGGGGTCGAGGATGGAGTTGTCTTCGATGAACCTTGTTAGCTGTGCGCTGACCGTCTTCTCAGTGCCTTTTGCTGCGAAGGAGAGGAGAGAGATGGGCCAGTAGTTCTTGGCAACGGGAAAATCATAATATCTTATTCACATGCAGTTGTGTCACTCAGGGGAAGAGTATGTGCCTATATATCATGCAGGGCAATTTTCAATGCTTAACTAATTTGTTTTATTTTTTATTGAGAGTTCAATTCATAATTTAACATACATGTTCGAAATAAAGTGCTTACGGTGCTCAATCGGATCCATTCTTAAATTGCATCAGTGTCAAAAAACATTGATTAAAAGTATGCAGAACAGGGAATAGCAAAAAAGAGTCACAATTTTCACAATTTCCATTCCAATACTTTTTAACCAAATCACAGGTCAATTTTCCATGGGATTCCAGCGTTTCCCAAATTATGTTCGATACCCAATCTTAATGCGTAGCATCTCTCTAACTCTTTAACTTTATGAAATGTATCTCTCCAGGCTTGGAAGGTGGGTACAGTATTACTGCGCCAATTCTGCAGAATTTATGAACTAGCCACTAGGGCTTATATAAATGAACATTGCTCTTGCATTTCATTAATTGTTACATTTGGGGAGCATCCCAGGACAGCAATATAGTTATCGATAGTTAGAGCTTGTCCTGTAGACGTTCAGAGATACTTCTCAATTTCTTCCCATAGTTGCTTGATCTTTGGGCAATCCCAGACAATATGAGACCAAGTACCTCCTTCCTCCCTAGAACAGCGAAAACACCTATCCTCAATCTGTGGGTATATATTATGGAGAATCGAAGGGGTCCTATAAGCATCGTGTGTAGAATTACATTCTCCTAGAATTGGCATTTCTAATTGTTGTTACGTTAACTTTGTTCAATCTATTCCAAACTGCTCTAGAAAGCTGAAGCCCTTTTTTTTTGACATTTATCTTGAACTTTTTCATAAACAACAGAGGATTCATTTTCATTGAAGATTTTCACCCAAGCGCTTACTGACCGATTAACCGCTGTTTCTTGTAATGCTTCGCTTAGCTCTGTTCTTACTCTTGGTGCTCTAGAGTAAATACTAACTAAAAAATCCTTGATTTAGGTAAATGACCATTTAAGCATATCCCTGGAATGAAGCAGCCCATATCTCTGGCCACTTTTTCCAGAAATCTGCATTGAGAATGTCTCCCACTTGTCTGTACCCATTTTCCTCCCATTTATTTAATACACCTGTTTGAAACAGCCTGCCCACCCTAATATATAGGTCGGCCAGTCTTGTAGAGCCTTTTATCTGAGGCATACAATAACATTTTAACAATTGGGTTTTTTGTTTTAAAAGCCATTGGAGAACCTTATACCAAACTATTTCGGGTTCTTGGCTATCCTTATTGGGTCTATGATTTTGTGTTCATCAAATATTTTTTCCATAAAAAAATCCATATCTGGAGAGTTGAGCTGGATATAAAATCAGTGATTATTTTGTGCAAAATTTGCGTGGAAATACTCCCTTATGTTTCGGAGGGACAACTCTCCCTCCTCAGTCGGGTAGTTTAAAGTAGCTAGCGCTAGTCTTGGTACCTTGTTGGCCGATAAGAAGGATGTGAACAAGCTATCTATCTCTCCAGAAAAAGTTGTTTGTAGTGCAAATGGGGCTGCTGCAAATAGAAAATTGTAAATAATGGTAGAATTGTCATGTAGACGCGCCACCCAAACTATTATTGATATTGGAAGTTTATTCCATTTTACTAATAAACGTTTCACCTTTTGCACTAAGGGAACATAGTTTACGCTATATAGCTCCTCTACTCATTCCAATGCATGTATCCCTAGGTACCTCTTGCTAAAATAAGTTTGGTGTTTCACTTTCAATTTTATCAAATAATTAGATTAGCTGAAGGTGACACTTTAGACATGTTTTTTCACTCTACTTGCAGTTACACTGCTGGCAATGTCCATGCTTTCCTTATTACATCATACAGCCACCCTTGACTTCCCACCTCCACCACACTGCTGAAAGATTCCACCAAAAGCCAGCAGCAGTGCTTTAAACCAGTCTCATTGTGTGCTCCCTGAAGGGACAGTAGGAGGCTATTCGTGGCAAGTGGGTAGCTTGCCATGTTTCAGGAGGAATATTGTAGTAATGTGCATATTATTTATATATTTATTTTGTACATAGTAGTAGTTCTCCTTTAAGGATCAGCTACTGGAGAGCTTGTTATTTCCTGAAGAAGCTCCATGGTGATGGAATACTGTGGTGCTGAGAAGAGTCAGTTGAATCTGACTGATTGAACTTGATGGATGGGATCTTGTTTCTTCTACATTAAACTTACTTCATTTATACCTAATCTGTACCAGCATCCTGAATTTGATAATTTTACACTGGCGACGAGGATGGGATACCCTGTACAGATGGAAGAAGTTCTTATTTTTCTTTCTGAGGGATTTCAAGACTAAGACAAGATCTCAACATCATATCTTTCTGGACTTTGTTGTAAGTGTTTTCCTATTCTTATCTAGAGTCACCATTTTTTATTATTTTTCAAATAGAGTTTAAACCTCAAGCTTTCGCCACATTTATCACCCTTGGACTTAAATTAATTTATTGGAGGGTTGGGAAGATCCTGGAAACTTTGTTGGGAGTCTATTTACCTCACTATCTAATATGGTAAATATTAATTTTGTGCTCACAAAGTAAGGATTTACGAGGTTTAACTCTAATATGACTTCTAGTGAATCGCATATCTGTTAGGAAAACATGGTTCAAGTCTATCAACATATTGGAGTGGTTGATTATTTCAGTTTAAAAAAAAAAGGAAAGGAAAACCTATCGAGACTTTTGGAGTGAAGACTTTGCTGGAAACTGGTGTCAAGGATTAGAGTCATCTAGGATTACTGTCATCAATCAATTCTGATTGTTAAAGTTTCTTGTTATATTCTATGGGGCAGATTTACAATAACTGGCGCATCACCAGGGATGCGCCAGTTATTTTGCGCAGCAGCTCCGCCACCCATGGTGCATGGGGCAAAAAGGCACAGATGCGTGACGCATCTGAGCTGTAAAAGTGGCGCATTGCTGGTGTTGTGTCGCAAGCGCGACTCAGCTCCAGCAATGCTCTGGGGGGACCAATCTGTCCAATGTTGCGTCAAGCCTTACGCCTGCTTCAAGCAGGCACAGGGTTTTGACGCAGTATTGGCCTATAAGTGACTGAGTGAAATCTTGTAGATTTCACTCAGCCACTTTTAGGAGGCGTTCCTGCGTCGGAACGCCCCCCCCCCCTGCGGCAGGACGCTTCCTTATGGCGCAGGGCTTTACAATGTGACGCATCTCCCATATCTGTCACGTTGTAAATACCCCGCACCATGGCGCATCTTTTGCGCAAAAGTGTCACAAAAGTGAAGCAACGGCGGCGTAAAAGAGGCCCAAGACGGATTGTAAATCTGCCCCTATGTTTTTGCCTTATTTTTTTTTGCTTACTTAAATTCCGGATACTGTTGTTGTCAACCAAAGACTTTAATCTTGTTAAAAAACAGCACCCGCAAAGTACATTAAAACTTGCAAGTTCACTTATTATTATTTAAAGGCTGGTTATCTTTCTAAACTCTCCCCGTGTGCATCTGAAGGATGCAGGTATTTGTCATCTTTCAAATGCATATCTTGTGTGACGTACAGAGAATGTTCGCCCTGGCCTAAGCTTTTGTGGAACTAGTGCTGGCAGCCTGAAAAACGAAGGCTCCGGTAGTTTTAATGACATCTTCACATCACAACATCATACGCCATTTTGGATTCTTCATTCTGTGAGTTTCAGGACTTCAGCCTGCTGACAACGCTCAAGCAATTTGCTGACAATGCTCGAGCAATTAGTTTGCCTATAATTGCTTCCGATATTATTGGACATTGTATGGTTTTTGTGCTTTACATCTAAAACTGAAGGTACTGTAAGCTATCGCCTAAAAAACTAAATTTTATACAGCAGCGCTATCTACTGGACTTTACTCATACGTGTATTCATTGTGATTCAGACATATTTTGAAGATCTTTATTATTAAAAATTTTCTTCAGTTTGTGTGACTTTGGATGAATATTTCTATAATTGGGTTTTACTTTCATGAACTACAGTGTGATTAAGGCATATGTTGAAGGTTTTATTAATAACACTGTTCTTCTTTTAGGGTGACATTGGATGGAAAAATCACAAAACCTATATTAGCACACAATTTATGTCATTTATAACTTTTGCATTTACATGTTCTTAGGACAGAGATCATTTATAACACAATTTTGTCATTTAGAGTGCTTGTGGGGGTAGTAATTATCAATTGCTGCAATTGACATTTTTGTTTATCTGAACTTCCTCATTACTTTTAGGGATTTAATGAGAAGCTACTTTCAACATTTAACATATTTTTACAATTTATTCGTTTTTACATTATTTTTACTTGACTTTTAATTACTTTCATCCTAAATTTGTTTTATTCTTCAATTATTTAAAATGCAGAACGTTGCTACTCTACCTTTCTTTCTGTCGAATCCTGGTGATCCACCTATAAGGTGGCAAAAATGGACAAAAGTGTTCGAGAGATACGCTAAAGTTGGCGGAACTAACTTGAGTGCTGAAAGAAGAACTGCTTTACTCCTCCACTGCCAATGTTCAGAGGGTCAAGAGGTCTTTGACCACTTACCTGAAATAGATGATTCCGCCTTGAATGAATATGAAATGTGTATACTTAAATTGGATCACCATTACTTGCCAAAGGTTAGCACTATTCTTGAAAGCTACCATTTTGGCAGATGTACTCAAAACAAAGAATGGTAGAGAATTATATCACTGCCCTCAGAAAATTAGGGTTGTCTTGCAAATTTGGAGGTCTATTAGAAGAAAGAATAAGAGACCAATTTATGCTAGGTTGCAATGTGCAAAATGTTAGGGATGACATATGGCAGAAAGATGAGCCCTCTCTTGAAGAAGTTTTAGTTATTGCTTAACAAATTGAACATTCACCTAAACGTGTAGAAGTGATAACCAAAAATGAGAGTAAGACTTAAAATGTTCATGTGTTAAAAGTTCCCGGAAAAGAAAATATAGGTATCAAAGACAAGAATGAAAATAAGTCGAAAAGTTTCAGTTCTGAGATTAAGTTTTCGTTTTCATCTAAAGATCAGGATTTTCATTTTAAATGTTACAGGTGTGGGAGCTCCAGTCACCTAGCCAATGATAAGAAGTGTCCTGCACTCAAGGCAAAATGTAATAAGTGCAAAAAATAGGGCACTATTCTTCCTCTTGTAGATTTAAAAAAGCTAATTCCAAAGTCAACATGGTATGCAAGAATGATGAAAGTGATAGTGAGTCTAACTTGGACATAGTCTGTGGACAAATTGTTTCTCAGGTTTCTAATGATAAAAAGAAAGGTCCTATAGATGAGGTGATGGTCGAACATTGTGGAACTGGTGTTCTTTTTGATTCCGGTGCATAATTACTATTGTATCAAAAAGATTCTATGAACAACATTTAATAGACAAGATTAAATTGTTGAAGGCAGACATAAACCCTTATTCTTATGGTGGGGAGCCAATAAAACTATTGGGTTATTTTAATGGTCTAATTGAGTACAAAGGTAGGTACATCTCCGGTAAGGTTTATGTTTCTTATAAAGGAGATAGCTTATTGAGCTGGTAACATCAAAAAGATTAGGAGTAATGTTGGATCCCAACAGTGATCCACCTATTTTATTGAAAGAAAATTTTAACATAAATAAAGTTGATTTACAATCTTGTGGTGATGACTATACCTTGAGGTTGAAAAATTATTTTCCAAAGGTTTTTAGAGAAGAGTTAGGCTGCCTGAATGATTACACTCATAAGATCAAATTAAAATCTGGAGCTATTCCTTTTGCCAGCAAAGTTTGTTGGGTCCCTTTGTCAGAAAAGAGATGAAAGATCAATTGGAGAAATTCAAATCAGAAGTAATAATAGAGGAAGTAGAAGGAACACAATGGTTGGCTCCAGTTGTAGCCGCCCGCCAATCGGACGGAAGTCTCCGTCTATGCATTGACCTCAGAGAACTTAATAAACAAGTTGTAGTTGACAAATATCCTCTCCCAATAATTTCAGACATGCTCATGCTACTTAAGGGAGCAGAAGTATTTTCCACGGTCGACCTCAAGTCTGCTTACCACCAGATTAAGTTAGACGAGGGATCCAAGGATTACACTTCTTTTATTACTCCTTTTGGTACGTTTCAATTTAAACGTTTACCATTTAGACCTGTTTCTGCAGCTTCGGTTTTTCAGAGGGCACTTGAGAGGGTTGTTTTAAAAGGTCAGAAAGGAGTAAAAATTTACCAGTATGGTGTCTTGATTTTTTGGAAAAGATGAGGTTGAGCATGATTTAAGACTCAAGGAAGTTTTAGAGAGGTTTAGCTTACACAATCGCACTGTGAGGATTGATAAATGCAAGTTTAAGAAATCTTCTATTGATTACCTGGGACACACAATATCTGTTAAGGGAATTGAACGTAAGAGTGATTTGGTTACATCTATAGAAAATTTAGCATCACCTAAGAATGAAGAGGACCTCATGAAATTTTTGGGGATGGCTGAATACTACAGCAAGTGTGCTAAAGGCTTTGCTGAAAAGTGTGTTCACATGCGTAGTCTTCTTTGTAAAGGTGTTGACTTTATATGGTCCAAGGAATGTGGGGCAGAATTTGTCAAGATTAAAGAGTATTTGAAAGAGACAACTAGGTCAAGGAGTTTTGATCCCGCAGCCAAGTCAGTTTTAGTTACTGATGCAAGTATGAAAGGCTTGGGTTCTGTACTACAACAAGAGAGTGAAGGTAAAACTGATGTCATTCTTTTCCTGTCAAGGAGTCTTAGGGGACCTGAATCTCGTTACTCAGTGATAGAAAAGGAGGCATTGGCCATGCATTGGGCCATGAAAAAGTTAAAGAATCTCTTGTGGGGTATCAAATTCATGGATTGTACTGATCACAAACCCTTAGTTGAGGTTCTTAATAGGAAAGGAACGGATACCATTTCAAGCAGGATTTCAAGATGGGTAGTAGATCTTCAAAGGTACAATTTCAATGTGGAGTATCTACCCGGTGTGTATAATTATACAGCTGATGCTTTGTCCAGATTGGTCACTCAAGATGATGAGTGCATTGACCAAGAAGAAGAACAGGAATTTGAGTGGGTGTGTGCAATTGAGTGTGGTGGTATAAAAGAAGATAAATGGAGGGAAGAGTGTAGGACTGATGAGGAACTGTTAGAGTTGTCTTCTCTGAACAAAAGAGGATGGGTTAACCGCATGCGTGCGGCAGGAATTCCAGCCCTGTGCTGGACAGTTCAATCACGGGAGTGGTCGTGACGGAACCATTCTGTCATCAGCAGAGCCCAACTGTGACGCATGATGGAATGGTTCTGTCACCAGCATGGAAGGGGTTAAGAAAGGTCAAGGTGTTTCGGAAAAGTATTGGAACGTGAGGGGTGAGTTATCTGTGTCTGATGGATTGATGTTTCGTGGCACCAGATTAATTCCCCCGAGGAGTTTTCGTGAAGAGTTGATTACGTTAGCCCAACAAGGTCATCAAGGAATTTCTAAAACCAAAGAAAGCGTTAGGATTAACTATTGGTGGGCTGGGATGGATTTAGACATTGAAAGGCATGTACGAGAGTGTATTTCTTGCACATTAAGTGAAAAATGTTTAAAACCAAGAGTCCAACCTATGGGGACAGACCAAATGCACCTTGGGAGGAATTAGCTCTTGATATATTGGGCCCTGTGAAGGGTAAAGACAGTGATGTGTATCTGTTTGTTCTTATTGATTTGTATTGTAGGTGGCCTGAAATTAAGTTCACAAAATGTATTGGTACTAAACATGTCATCTCATTCCTAACAGATGTTTTCACTAGAGAAGGTCTCCCTGGTTATCTCCTTACAGATAATGGGGTGCAATTTGTTTCTAAAGAAATGGAGGAGTTTTTAGAAAGATGTTCTATTAAGCATAAGCGTTGTTCTTTGTATCATCCAGAAAGTAATGGAATGGTAGAAAGGTTTATCAGAGTTCTTAAAGAATCAATTTCACTTTCCAAGCAAAATAATGTGGATTGGAAGGAGGGTGTTAATAAAATTGTAGAAATGTATAGGTATACACCGCATGCAACCACTGGTTGTACAACATTTCTTCTTCTTGAAAGCAGACATACAAAACTTTTATTACACCTTTCTAGGTGAATGAAGAGTTGGTCAAGAGAAATAGAGATGAGTCTTTCCTTAGGTCATGGAAGAAAAGAGAGGCTAACAAAGTTATTAAACGCAAGTTAAGGTTTGACAAAGGAAAGTCTGTAAAGAAAAGACTAGTTAATGTAGGAGATTTAGTAATGATTAGGGCACCACCTGGACGAAAGTCTTCTGAGTTATTCAAAAAGATTCATAAAGTTAAAAAGGTTTTTACAATTGCAATCAAACTGAAGATTCTAGAATTTGGAATCTTAATAGGGTTGTTGTTGTAAATAAGGCATCGATAAACAGTGAATTAGATGAATCCACTGTCAAGTCTGGTGGCAAGTGTCTTTCAAGCTCTTTGAGAGAAAAAAGTAAAATAATTGAATGACTATGCTAGAGAATAATCTTTTGGTTATGTAATGTCTTTCTTCCATGTTCTTGTTTCTTAATTTGTGGGAGGAAGATGTGTAGTAATATGCATATTATTTATATATTTATCTTGTACATAGTAGTAGTTCTCCTTTAAGGATTAGTTACTGGAGAGCTTGTTACTTCTTGAAGAAGCTCCATGAGAATGCTGAGAATGGTCATTTGCATCTGACTGATTGAACTTTGTGGATGGGATCTTGTTTCCTCTACATTAAACTTACTTCATTTATACCTAATCTGTACCAGTATCCTGCATTTGATAATTTTACAAATATCTATTGCAGGGGTGGCAGTCTCACCATCCTACAGCCTCACCTGTGAGCCCAAAGGTGTGTTTAATGTTGGTGCTCCATTACCCTACCTCGACCTGCCATTGCTGATTACAAGGAAACAGGACGTTGTGAGCCTTGATATGGCCTGGAACACAATATATTTTCATGGACACTAAATGATAAATCCACAAAGTATGACAGCCACAACTAGTGTGACAACTACAGGGTCCATCCATTTGGCTGTTTGCAGAGGTGTTTTTATGTTAGCTCCTTTCTTAGAGGACAGCAGTAGATAAACATGTTCAATTTTCCCCAATATTCAAATGTCATGTAAATTAAATATATGAAATATTGAATTGCAAACAGATGCTAAAGCCTAAGAGGGTTAATAACAAATATTGATTTGTGATAATATGTCTATACACAATCCTGTGCACAGCTCACTGCACTTCTGTTTGAATGGGTAAATACATTATTTAACATTCAATGGAGAAGGAATGGACATTTTCATGAGCATGGTGATGACAGTTACATACATAATGTACTTTTCCTCGTCACCTGAAGATTTGTAACATACCCACTAGGCCATGAGCCTGGACCCCCAATTTAGGCCATTGGTAACACTCAAGGGATAGTTTCTAATGTGATTTTTTTGCCTGCTATGGATGCCTAGAGGTGGAAAATATGTGATAACAAGTCATCACTTTTTGCTTTTTATCTGATATTATTGGATTAGCAACCATAGCCGAAAAAAGTGTTGGTTTTCAAATTTTTGATAAATAGCATACAAAGTCATTTTAATATGTTGAAAAATAAATCTAGTTCCACCAGACTGGTAAAAGTCAATATTATTTAAAAATGATTATGATTCTTAATTGTAATAATATTAATAATAATACAATCCTTAAAAGTTAACAATAAAACTTCCCTGCATTCCTCATATATTGATATGGATTATATGCATAATTTTCACTTCCAATTTCAAATAATAGTTGTTGCAACTTACGTAGGAAATGTATATCATGAGTGAACATAAACATAATTTTATCATTCCCATTTGTCGGCATCATCTTCTTCTGAGTATGTGTCATCCTTCTCTGCATATGTTTGATTATCACAGGCAGGAAGTCTGCACGTTAGTGCACTTGAGGTTATTTAGACAGCTGACATCTGTTGGTAGTTTGCAATTTCTAATGTAGTTGCAAGCTGGTGGATCTAACTCAGCGTGAGATGCTGGCTGCCCCTCCATTCAGTCCACTACCAGTTACTCTGCTGCCTCATATTTTTCCAAATCCCACCATCTCCCAATTGGACAAGGTGTCTAATATCTGTTAGCATAGGTTTTTTTCAAAGTCATCAACATCCTCAGTGAAGGAGTAGCCATCTGAATGTTCTCTTCGTAATTCTTCTTCACCCAGGGAATACATTTCAACCAAGCCTGTCTCAACATAGCTTTGGACAGGTACTTGTGTTAATTGAGTTACTTGAACTGCATGATTGTGCATACGACCTTCTAGTACTAATGATATTGATCCTTCTGCTATCATGTCTGCTTCATTGCAAAGGTCGCGAAGGCCAGTGTCTTGAAAGCTTTTCCCAAGAATAAACATGACATTGCAAATGGTATGAAAGGTGCCCATTTGAAGAATTATTCTGTCATACATTGCTTTATGCTTCAACACAATCTTAGGCACTTTTGCGTAGAGAGCTTGATCCATGACCACTACCATTTTCATCAACTGCATTGATCCCCATATCAACTCTTTCAGAAACAGTTGTCAAATCAGTTGCAGGGACATTAATGGTGGACAAGTAGCCAATGGAATCCTGTGACACACTAACTAGGTCTCTAGTACTGATGTTAAATATTGTCCAACTTGATATTATCTATGTGAGGCTTGCTTCTTGTCTTGTAACAACCCAGATTATGTTCCTATTTTGTGCAAGCTTCAATTGGGCAACACATTCCGGCATGACTTCTGTACTTCTCATCAATGGCTGAGCCCCAACTCATTTCCCAGAAACATATATGACCAATTCTTCAAATATTTGTGGTAGTCAATGTTCTATGATTTTGTTTCTCGATGCTTGGGAGAGGGGTTTTAAAAGGTTGTGGTCCGGACAACCGGGGCTGCACAGCTATACCATGGACTCGATGAGTTGCCCCCTTACCAGCAAGAGTCTCTTCCAGCCTATCAATGTTAACCCATGCTAAGTTAATGAAGAAGAGGCTGAATGTTGGCTGGAAGAACAATTTGCTCATTTAAGGTGGCAGCACGTTTCAGAAGACACAAGGCGGTACTTTTCTTCCAGTTGTGAGTATGAAATCCCATGAAAAAGTCAGTTTAGAGTGTAAATGATTTCAACAGTGCCTGTCAGCTCTTTTACAGTGTATGAGAGCAACACTTGCTTGGGGGGTTTCTGCTGACCATTTGTCACTGCATACATAATGTCTTGACTGAATGATTGCATAAGTAAGGCAACCCTTTTGGACAGCTTTGCGTTTTCTGGATCTCCAACCAGAATTCCTAATGTGAACCGTTTATGGTAAACAGGCACTGTGAATGAATCTTTATCGATGTCTGATGGATGATATGGTGATGGTGTTGATATCAAGTTTGTTTTAATCATTGTTCTTTTGTGCGGTGATGTTTGATCAGCGATCTTGTTCATGGCTGTTGCTTTAACCTTTAAAACTGACAAATCTCTTTTCAAACTCTGGTTTACTCTCACAATGTCCTGTAGATTAATACTATAAAGTTGGGCAAATAAATGTCATTGGTTGTTTGGAAATATGTGGAGGATGTTACTGAACTCGAAGTCCAATTTTCTTCTAATATGCTTCTTGATTGATTCATCTATTCAATGTAGTCCTCTGCGTTTCACGAGGGTTTCTAGCCTTTCAGTGAGAGTTGTCACACATATTGCCTCTTTTTCAGAATACTCACAGTTCTAATGTCTGAAACAGTTCATCATATTCTTTATCGCTCATATTTTTGTAGTGATCAATGGTTTGAATGCTGAATGCATTATCTTCCTCCTTTGCTTTAACCCTTGTATAGTTCCTATAACAAATTGCATGATAATGGTCTTCTGCAGACACTATGTCCCTACTACAAACTGCTAAGATCTTTGAATCACAATTAATGGTTGCAATCTCTCGAAACCTTTTGTTGTGGTTTATGTTTCCTTGTATCATTTTATCTTTACACAAAATACATTCTTCAACATACACATTTGACTTTATTGATGTTCTTCTGTTTAAGCTTGTTTTACTTGTGCGCTCACGTGTTCCATCATCATCACTGACACTTGCTGCAGATTTTTGCTAATTAGTCTGTCAATCTCTCTTCATAGTGAACAGGCTCCTGCACTTCCTGTAGTTAAATAGTGGGGGAACCATGTTGCTTTCCTTTTTTGTAAGGTCTAATAGTGGAATGTGATTCCTTACTTGAGCTGCCCCATTCAAAGTTTTCCATTATGAATAGTCCTGTGGGCTTGTCAGCATAACTCCATGCTGGACCGTTGACCATAAATGATTTATACACTGGGGATCAGAGCGACAGGATGTTCTTTTTTCAGTCTTGTTCATGATACAGCATGGTCGTTCACCACCAGCTCTGGAAAAATACATTAATTGAAACATGTATACATTTGACTTGGTATACTGAATATGCTCATCTTTACTATTATAATTATTATCAATTTATATAATCACATTTACTGTAATTCTACTTATTTTCATAAAATGCACAATAATAAAAGTTTTAGAAAAATTTCTATTTACATCAAGGTATCTTGCGAGTGAAGTGGGAGCACACAAAGGCAAAAAGTTATGACTCGCTATCTCACATTTTCAATCTCTAAGCATCTGTACCTTGCCAATAAATAATATTAGAACCCATCCCACCAATGGGTTCTAATACGTTTGGGTCTAACATGGTTGGCTCAAGGCCTGCACAGCCTTCCATATTCTTTATATTAGGTTTACTAACACCATGGTCAAGTAGGAGCAAACAGTGGATATGTGTATTTAGAAAATGATGAAATGCATTTTAGGTATGTAATATGACATATTTACTTACAATCCAAATAATTTAAATACCTAAAACATATGCGCTTGACAAAAAACCTTTCTCTTTTTAAACTGCTAGGGCTGAATCACACCTTAGTTACCTTGTGAAACATTTCTATGAGGCATAATGGGCTGATTGGTTAAGAGGTAACTCCTTTACAACGACAACAGAGTTCTCTCTCTGACAAACTGAAAGTCTGCACACTTGATTTACAGACGGATAGACCTTAACCCCTTTACTGCTAAGGCAATATTATTGCTGCCATTCACTTTCCATTGAAATCAATGGAAAGTCCATGACGAGTTACCCTTGTCATTAGCGGCGAAGAGGTTAAGTGTGTCAACTATAAAGACTACTCTGTCTCTGCAATAGACAGGCAGGTCCCTTAGTAGCCCAAAGTATGGATAGTAGCATCACCAGAGCCACTACGGATGTATTGTGTATAGACACCATAGATGGTAGCATTGCATCCCCCAAGCCATCTACCTATGTGGACGCCATTCCCAAGCCCAAGGAGGGGGGAAGGAGTGGGAGCAAGGGGGCCCCAGGTATGGCACCAATAGGTCACAGGGTTATACACCTGTTATCTTTGAACGTGGCAGGGTTAAAAAGGAAGATGGCTCTACCAGAATGGCACACATTCATTGAGAAGTTTGATGTTTGCCTGTTCCAGGAAACCTGGAGCCTGTTTCCATTACACAAATCCGGCTATACTACATATTTTTCCCCCGCAGTAAGTAGTGGGAAGGGTAGACCCGCAGGAGGACTATTGGTTTGGATCAAAATTGATCTGGATTGGGATGTTGTCACTCATGATTCAGTGTGCAGGGATGTCCTACACCTCTCCTCTAGGGGATACGCTGAGGGGAGTAGGCTTGAATTATTTAATGTTTACGTTAGAGGGGCACCGGGGGACACTTCCTCAGTAATCTTAACAAGTTTAGACTTAGCATTAGCTAAGTGTCCCCCATCTGCCAAAATTATAGTGGGCGGGGATTTTAACTGTACGTTTGAACCTCTTTGTGGGGATGACCCCTTGGGTACTGAGGGGGAAGATTCTAGATGGTCTATCCCAGCCTTATCACTACCCCCTATTCGAAAATGGTCAGCAAGGGCAATACAAATTAATGCCCTCACTAGGGAACACAACTTAAGAGCACTCAACGGCAGGACTATGTCCGACAGAGTTGGTGCAATGACATTCAACAGGCTTAATGGACCGTCTAGAATTGATTACATCTTACTGGACGTTAGACTGTGGAAAGACCTAATAGATATGGAGGTGGTGGCTACACAGGATAGTGACCACAACCCCCTCTGTACCAAGTTTAGGTGGGGTAACCCAAAGGGTGGGGGGACGAGTGCTCCCTTGAGGTTAACCAAAGAGGTTGTCCCCTACAATAGTAACTGTAGGTTGAAATGGGACAAGGCCCAATTAAAGGAAGATCAACTTGGGAGTATAAAATCTCTTGTGGTAGATCTGACCTTGGACTTGGCAGCACGGAAAGAGGGAACGGGAAGCGCCCCGGAGTCGCCCATTGCCATTGATATAGCCTACAAAAACACAATAGAGCAGGTGAGCCAATATTTTTCATCTAAAGGGAAAAGCCGTAGAGCTAATAATATACCCCCCATTTCTAATAATCCCTGGTACTCGGCCCAGTGTAAGGGGAATAGGAAAGAGTTAACAGCTGCCCTACTTAAAAAAGAACCCTCACTAGTTAGAGCGGCTAGGAAGGACTATTTAAGGGTAGTGGCACTGGCCAAACGAGAGTGGGAGGAACAACATTGGCAGGACCTAAACTGTGCTGTCAGTATGAGGAACTCAAGGTTATTCTGGGACCTTATTAATAAAGCTAGGCAACAGAGTGCACAGCCATTAGCCGCTCACATAACAAGCCAGCAATGGGTTGACCATTTTTCGGTACTATATGGTGGAACTGAAGTCCCCCCTTGTTCAACGGCAGCCAGGGGTAGAGAAGGGGAACTTATAAGGGAGCTCGAGGATCCATTTTCGCCCTCGGAAGTAGCAGTGGCTATCAGACATCTGACCCCGAAGAAGGCGGCTGGCCCGGATGGGATACCGGGGGACCTTTTGATAGAGGAACCTAGGGCTTGGGCCAAACTAATTGCCCTCATAATGAATCTCATTGCCATGGGTCACCCCGTGCCAGACTCTTGGAAGGGGGCTGAGGTGGTCACTGTGTTTAAAAAGGGGGCTAGAGAGGACCCTGCCAATTACAGACCCATCAGTCTGATAGATGCGATTCAAAAAGTGGTTGGCAGGGTCATTATCTCAAGGGTTGGAGTTTGGATGGAAGAGGAACAAATCCTCTCCCACCTTCAAGCAGGATTCTGCCAGAAGGTGGGTACGATGGACCAGGTCTTTCGCTTTTTTGTCATCTATTGGAAGTCAGTCACCATCAAAAGGGGTAGCCTTTATATGGCTTTCATAGATCTCAAGACGGCTTTTGACCTGGTCCCTCGAGTAAGGCTGTGGGAGACGTTGGAGAAGATGGGTTTTCCCGGGTCTCTTCGGAGTTTTATTGTAAGGCTCCACGAGGGGAATTATGCGAGGATCAGATGGGGCACCCAGGGCCAGCTGACAGATAGGGTGCCCGTGAGGAGGGGAGTATGCCAGGGATGTGTTATGGCACCGACCCTCTTCTCTCTGTTTATGAATGGAGTGGTGGATCATCTGAGAGAGGAAGAGGTGGACGCACCATCCCTGGCGGGGGAAAGAATCCCCACTCTACTCATTGCGGATGACACCATACTGATCTCCAAATCCCCGGTGGGACTCCAAAAGCTCCTACACCGATTTAGCACCTTTTGTACAGATAGAGGACTTATCATTAACACCTCAAAAACTAAGCTCATGGCTCTTTCACCCTCCAAAAGATTTAGAAACAATTTTACACTCAATGGGGCACCCTTGGAGTTGGTAGATTCATTTGACTATTTGGGGGTGCGGGTAAATAGTCGGATGTATTGGAAGGACCACCTGGCTAAAATGTTACTCAATTAAAGATTTTTAACTGTGCACTGCTAGTTTAACCAAGGATTGTGATGGGTGCCGTGCTCCCTGGGATTGAACCCCGCTCGGGAGTAAATATACAACTTTATGGATAACACTGGCGCAAACTATGCGAGAGTGACTCCCATGGCACTGGTCTGTGACTGCTGAAATCTTCAGCTCAATTTCTCAATAAAGTTTGTCAATAAAGTTTTGTTCAACAACAGTTTCAATTATAAAAGAAACTTTTTTCCTTTTGTTTTTTCCTTCAAGGTATTTTATCCATACTTTGAGATTTTATCAATGTTTTTGCAAATTACTATTGTAGTAATGTTTCAATGTCACATGTTCTCTTCATTTTTCAATCATGAAATAAAGTTAACACTCCGTAAATGTTCCAATGCATTTCGCCCATCGGGCTTCATAAGGGAAATCTACAACATGAAAATATATCTATCACCAATCAGTAATCAATGGCATATTCCGTAACATAAATCAAGGCTATTTTAAAATATAATACTATGAAATCTGTTGAATAATAAGTACGATGTAATGCTTTATACTATGATTCAAACAATGTTATCATCCCTTAGCATCTGAAGGTTAAATGTCGATACGCTCTTACATCTGACATGTGTTCTTAATGGAGAACGCTTACAAACAATTCTAGTGCTAACGGTTAACTAACTTCACGTGGCGCGCTTTCATGTATGTCATAACCATTCCTATACTAAATATATACATGCGTCATGAGTACCATCTCGATTAGCGATATATCCTGATGCTTATACTTGCATTAATGCACATCTTCTTTTAAACTTTTGTGCACTAGATAATATCATTTTCATACGTTAGTTTCATACGTAATGTTACTCAGCCATAGAAGAGTGTCAGGGGTGACTTTGAGAGAGCATCGGGAGTCAATAAGTAAACCTGTGGCACCGGTCATGGCAATCTATGAGGGCCAGATCCTCCCGGCCGCACTATATGGCTCCGAGCTGTTTCAGAACTAGTTGCAGCGGAAAACAAGTTTCTGAGGGACTTGGTGGCTCTACCTGTTTCTACCCCGCTAATTCCTTTGCGGCTAGATCTGGGCAGGCGATCCTTTAAAGATCTAGTGCGGCTGCGCCCCCTACTGTTTTGGGTTCAGTTGCGAAGGACCAGGGAGCTTGCCAACTATGCTGCTGTGCTGGATGAACTAATTCTGCTCGACATCGGTAACAAGATCGGGTGGTTGAACAACGTGAGGCAGTTGGTGGCGCAATTGGGCCTGAGGGATGTGTGGGTGAGTCAGATGCCACCTCCTAAACCGGTGATTAAGAAGTTATATTGGGACTGGGTTCAGGCAGAGGCAACACGCAGTGGGGTTGGGGGTTTACTTACAGAGCGGTTCTTAAAGTTTAAATGGTCTAGGAAGTTGGAACCCTTCCTCGACCTCATAGCCAAGCCTCTGGATAGAGCCCTTTATTTAAAACTCAGGTATGGGACCCTTCCGGTGCACAAGTTCACCTCGGGGTGGTCTAATGCTGGTGACCCTCCGCGCCCCTGCCCCGGGTGCGCGGCTCCTAAGGAGTCTGTGGCGCATTTACTCTTTGCCTGCCCCGCTTATAAAGTTGCTAGGAAGGTTTGGTTGAAACCAGTATGCATGGGGATGGGTTTTAGGTGCCATAGAATGGCCTTACGAGTTCTCTCCACTGACCCGTCTTCCCCTACCATGGTATGCGGGGTGGCTAAATTTCTGAGCAGTGCATTGTTGACTCGTATAAGGAGGATGAAGCAACACTCCTACCCACCAATTAGCTAGCAGGCCCCCATTGACATGAAGATATGTTGATAATTAGTATGGCTTTTGAGGTCACTCTAATCATTACGCAACAGTGCACTGATGAGAATGTTTGGTTGGGGCCTCATAATAATCATTCAATGTACTGTATAATGTGCAGGCTTCACTTTTAATAAGGGAATTTTATCGTTGCTAGGTTTTATTCAATGTTCTTTATTCCCTTTTTCTTTTAACTAAAAGTAATGTATAAGTGTATAAAATGTATTCTTTTATGGTGAATTTTTTTACCGAATAAAGATTTATACTACTACTACTACTCTGTCTCCATCACTCACATTCTCCTCTGATGGCAGATAGGGAAAGTAACTTCCATTGCATGAGAGTCACTATTTTTTGACTTTTTAAAAACTAAATTCCACTTTTGGATTTTGTTTTAGAAAATACAAAGACATGTTAAGAACTTAAGGGATAGTAACTTTTAATACATTGACAGAAACCCTGATCACAGTGGTTCTTGCCAATGTTAAGAGAAAGATGTAAAGCTGAAGTAGCAGTATTTTTATGAGTGAGTGGTAGCTGTTTTACCTTGAACTTTAAAGAAATGCGCTGCATTTATTGAAGTTTGTAAAAGAAATTTCTGTAACCCAAATACAGCACAACACAACAAGTATAGTTTCAGATCACTACACAGCAAACACACAGAAAAAAAACACCACAATACAATTAAAACAACAAAATATCTTAACAACACAACACCACTTAGTAACGCATACAACTGCATTGTATTGTAAATACACAATTCATGTGTTGCTCTACTGTTGAATTGCATTAATTGTTGCAGGTTTTATTGTTGTGTTTGGTTTGTCTCCTGTGCTTGTCTTTTCTGCTGATTTTCTAGAGTAATGTTCTGTTGTATTGGATTGAATATAATATTCTGGGATGTGCTTTGTTGTGTTTGTGTGCCGTGTTATGCTGAATTGTTCTTGTGATGTAGCGGTGCTCCCATAATTAATGTACATATGTTCAGTCATGATAGGTGGATGTTTTCTTGTGCCATCTTCTGGCACTCTGTACCTCAGCATCAGTCCTTCTGCATAAACTTGCAAAACATTTCTTGCCACACAACACTGCTGCAACCAACCCTCACTCAAAAGACAATGAAAGAATGTGCTTGCCGAGGCATCGTGTTATATTCCACCGAGGAACATGAGGTACCACTGAGCAAAATATGTTTTGTGACCCTGTCTTTATTATCCTCATCAGTGTCAGAAACATATCACTTTCTTTTAATGATTCCATTTCCTCTGGAACACCATGCAAAATAAGATGATAGCAATGGATTCACTTCAAAAACACTTTTGCTGAAGTTCAGCATTACCCTTTTTTGGAAACAAAGTTACTGATTGTGTTCACAGTTCTAATCATCTCATATCCTCAACTCATCATACTTAAAAACTTGATGAAGCAATGGGTCTAATTTTCTCCAATTCACATATGTGCGCCATTAAAAATGAATCTGTGCATGCCTGATTTAATCTTAACTTTTAAAGGAGCTTAGATTTGCTATTCGTTATCTGCTGCTTTCTCACAAGTTCCTCATCTTGCAAAGAAGGATCTTTCACTGTTTTTTTCCTATGTTTACAATATGCAATGACTTTCGATTATTCCTCTCGATATTTTGAGATGTTCTGAGCATTTTATACAAGAATTCTTGGTGATACTGATCATACAGCAATTTCAATTGGCTTTGACCAATCCTGCTGTTTTCTGCACATATTCATATGTATGAAATGACCATATCCATTCATCATTTAACCCTGTTCCCTTGAGCAGGAAATACATTTAATAATCAACTCCAATTAGAAAAAATACTTATTATACAAAGATAAAACAACACAACATATATTCAGAACACCAGTGAAGGAATTTTTACTCTTTTCAACTTTTGACAAGGACTATGTGTAACTATCATAATTTTATGTAGTGTAATTTCATGAAATGCGTCTTGCATGCAATAAATTACCCAACAGTAAGCCTGGGCGTAGTTCGCGTAGCCGCACTCCGCGGAGCTACGCGAAGATGCACTTGCACTCCGCGAACTACGCATAGCTCCGCGAGCATGCGTAGTAGCTTGCTTGACCCGTTCGCGAGCCATTTTTCGTCTTCGGGAGCACCGTGGAACTCTGAAACCTGCTCGACACCACATCTCCAGACGTCGCCTTCCTCACGGAAACATGGATGAATGCCTCCTCAGCACCCGACATCGCCGTCGCCATCCCGGACGGATACAAGATCACCCGGAGAGACCGCGTCAACGAGACAGGAGGAGGCATCGCCATCGTCCACAAGAACACCATCCGCATCACGACCAACTCAGACGACACCCTCACAGCCGCTTAACATCTTCACTTCCAGATACACACCGACCCCAAGACCACACTCAGAGGCACCCTCATCTACAGACCCCCAGGACCTCGCACACAATTCAGCGAAGACATTGCAGACTTCATCAGCCCGCACGCCCTCGCCTCCGCTGACTACATCCTCCTAGGGGACCTCAACTTCCACCTGGAGAACAACAACGACAACACCACCACCACCCTGCTGGACAACCTCGCCAACCTCGGACTCATGCAACTGGTGAACACCCCCACCCACTACGCCGGACACACGCTTAACCCAGTCTTCTCCTCCAGCAAGTACATCTCCTTCAGCCATTCCACCGGTCTCCACTGGACAGACCACAGCTGCGTCCACTTCAGCTTCAGAAAGACCACGACTCACCACCACCCGCAACAGGTTCCCCGCAGGAACTGGAACAAGATCACCACCGACCAGCTCACCACTTCACTGAGCCAGAACCCTCCCGCCAGCTCAACGGACCCCAACCAAGCAGCCGACAACCTCACACAGTGGATCACCAATTGCGCTCGCCCAACCAGCCTCGACCACTCGCAGTCCGGCTTCCGCGCCAACCACAGCACCGAGACCGCCCTCATCGCAGCCACTGACGACATCCAAGCCCTGCTCGACAACTGGGAAACAGCGGCCCTCATCCTCCTGGACCTCTCCGCAGGATTTGATATGGTCTGCCACCGCACCCTAGTGCAGCGCCTCAGCAACATCGGAATCGAAGAGAAGGCACTGGAGTGGATCATCTTGTTCCTCACCGGAAGAACACAGAGAGTCCGCCTCCCCGCGTACAGATCCAAGGCCACCGAAGTCATATGCGGCGTACCACAAGGATCATCACTCCTCTTCAACGTCTACATGAGCCCCCTCGCAGCCATCGTACGCCAACACAACCTCAACAACATCTCCTACGCCGACGACACCCAGCTGATCCTCTCCCTCACCAACGACCCAGGAACCGCCAGAACCAACCTACACGAAGGGATGAAAGACGTAGTCGAGTGGATGAGGAACAGCCGCCTGAAACTGAACTCAGACAAGACGGAAGTCCTCATCCTTGGATCATCACTCTCCGCCTGGGACGACTCCTGGTGGCCCCCTGCCTGGGCAGCGCACCCAAACCAACGGACCACGCACGCAACCTGGGCTTCATCCTGGACATGCTCCGAAAGATCTTCCGATGGCTCGCCACCGAAACCAGGAACACGGTCACACAGGCACTCGTCACCAGCCGACTGGACTACGGAAAAACCCTCTATACCGGAACCACGTGTTCACGAGTTATTCTGTGCCAGATTGCAGTTTCTGCGTGTTCGACAACTCGATCTTACCGACAAGCATCCTTGCGCACGCGAAAATGCTATTGAGCGCGCGAGAACTACGCTACGCAGCAGTTTGCGGAGTATTCGACAACTTCGCGTTCTCCGCGGAGCGCGGAGTTGCCGAAACTCCGCAAACTCCACGAACGGAGCGTAGTTCTTCGCCCAGGGTTACCCAACAGGTCATTTTGTGTAAAAATTCAATTCAAAATTGTAGTTTCAAGTTGATTGGCAGTTGGTCAGATTCAAAACACTCCTGGGCGTGTTTGGATTTTTACTTTTGAGCTAAAAAATCACCAGACCTGTCCGCTCAGGGAAAAAACATCTATGCCCACTGCGTCCAAAAATTACCCAAATGGTAGATCTAAAATTTAAATTTCTCCGCTATGTTATGTGATATGGCATAATGCATAATCTCTGTAAATCTGAAAAAATTGCATTATGCACAATTTCAAAAATTTCGGGAGGCGTGACTTGGACAGCAATGAGGAGGCGTGGCTTGGACAGCAATGAGGAGGTGTGGCTTGGACAGCAATGAGAGGAGGCGAGTAAGTCCGAAGCTCCTCAGCACCCCAGGACAAAGCCAAGAAAATAAGTGCTCAGATTTAATCGCCGAAGACGCTAAATCAAAAGGAACGCTGGCGGAACCCGCCAGGCACAGAGCGATAAAAAGTCTGCACAAAACGGACCACCCTAAGAAAGCAACATCCAAAAGAAAATAACGGAACGTGAGATACATAAACCAGGAAGATGGCGGGCGCGAGAAGCTAATGAGAGCAGCAAGGAGATGGTAAAGACCAACCTTGAGAAGAGATAACGAACGAAACACAAGGTAAGTGCTGCGCACATCGCTGCAAGCAGATACAGCCCCCGCTGGCCCCCCAATGGTCCGTAACAAAGGGTGAAGCCACTGTAAGCAGACTTTCGCGCAACAGCAATGAACAGCAACAAAAGCGAAAGCGAGTAGCACAGGGGGTGGCCATCTTAGAAAGCAGAGAGCGCAAAAACAGACAGAGGCGGCAAAAGGAGATGAGCACAAACTCACCCTGAAAAACGAACACAAAGAGAGTCCCCGCAGGCACTTAGACAAACACTGTGCCAGGACCGCTCTAAGACCGTTCTCTAGAGCAAAGAAAGCGTGCACAATATCCGCAAACAGCGGCCATCTTAATTTGCGCTAAACAACAACATCGAGGCACCCACAGAGAAACGGTCATATGCAAAAGTAACCAACATACATAATACCTGCTGACACTGTGACCGGATCGGTGGGAAAAGGCAAGAGACGAGACTTTGTGAGGTACAAACCAGGTTTTATTTGGCTAAACAAGCAGTCAGTACACATTTTCCTAGCGTGGGGTCTTCTCGGTGACCGGCTTCTTTCTCTCCTACACTTGCGTAGCACGCCTTCCTCTCGTCGACGGGACGGGCTCCTCCTTCTTCTCCTCTCCTCGGGCTCCGTGGTGACCCAGGCTCCCCCGAAGGGGAAGACACAAGAGAGGTGATATTAGATACCAGCGTAAACGGATTGGTGTCAGTACAACGCAGATTTTTACAACGCAGGATCCATTACATCGGATGCCATTACAACGCATGGCATTACATAGCAGATGCTATTACAACGCATGGCATTACATCGTAAGTATAGGTAAGTATACCTTTTTTTTTTAAATAATGTTATTAAGTTAATTTAATTAATTTAATTTAACTAATTTAATTAAAATACATTTTAAAATAGCCATTAATTTAATTTAATAAAATAATATCTATTTAATAAATGTAATTTTAATAAAAAAAGGAAATAATTTAATTTAATTAAAATAATGAAATTAATTTAATGTACATAATTTTATAATTGAAATTAAAAAAAATTAATTGAAATAATTTATTTAATTTAATTAATTTTATTTAAAAATGTAATTAATGTAATAAAATTAATTTAATTTATTAAATATATTTTAATTAATTTAAAAATGGTAAATATAATTTAATTATCCCAAAACACAAACCTACCCCTGAACCCTACAATACCCCTGTACCCCAAAACCCAAACCCTACCCTAAAACCTAAAAACACCCCTGTACCCCAAAACCCAAACCCTGCCCTAAAACCTAAAAACACCCCTGTACCCCAAAACCCAAACCCTACCCTAAAACCTAAAAACACCCCTGTACCCCAAAACCCAAACCCTGCCCTAAAACCTAAAAACACCCCTGTACCCCAAAACCCAAACCCTGCCCTAAAACCTAAAAACACCCCTGTACCCCAAAACCCAAACCCTACCCTAAAACCTAAAAACACCCCTGTACCCCAAAACCCAAACCCTGCCCTAAAACCTAAAAACACCCCTGTACCCCAAAACCCAAACCCTACCCTAAAACCTAAAAACACCCCTGTACCCCAAAACCCAAACCCTGCCCTAAAACCTAAAAACACCCCTGTACCCCAAAACCCAAACCCTGCCCTAAAACCTAAAAACACCCCTGTACCCCAAAACCCAAACCCTACCCTAAAACCTAAAAACACCCCTGTACCCCAAAACCCAAACCCTGCCCTAAAACCTAAAAACACCCCTGTACCCCAAACCCCAAACCCTGCCCTGAAACCTAAAAACACCCCTGTACCCCAAAACCCAAACCCTACCCTAAAACCTAAAAACACCCCTGTACCCCAAAACCCAAACCCTGCCCTAAAACCTAAAAACACCCCTGTACCCCAAAACCCAAACCCTGCCCTAAAACTTAAAAACACCCCTGTACCCCAAAACCCAAACCCTGCCCTAAAACCTAAAAACACCCCTGTACCCCAAAACCCAAACCCTGCCCTAAAACCTAAAAACACCCCTGTACCCCAAAACCCAAACCCTGCCCTAAAACCTAAAAATACCCAAACACCCCAAAACATATACTCCTATACTCATACTTATTTAAAAAATTACTTAAATTAATATATTTAATTTATAATATTTAAAAACATAAATAAATATTTTTATTTATAATTAATTATAATTAAATCAATTATATAATATAAAATAAAATTTAAAAAAATGATATACTTACCAATACTTAAGATGTAATGGTATGCGTTGTAATAGCATCTGCTATGTAATGCCATGCGTTGTAATGGCATCCGATGTAATGGATCCTGCGTTGTAATAGCTGCGTTGTAACAGCATTACGACGTAAAAGTTGCGTTGTAAGTGTTACATACCGCGTAAACAACGGACAGACTCAGGGAAAGGGGGTGAGGATAACCTTAGTGCTCACTAAAGTAACAGTACAGTGCAGGACGTGCGATAGGGGATTACACTATGGACTTCGGCGCCCTTCTACCCTTGTACCGAACCCAACCTGCTATCCGGTCACGCACCTCGGTTAGCCACGCCCCTCCAGGGGAGCGGCTGGGCGATACGAGTGTCCGTTGGCCTCCTGGCTCCGTTGACCCCGCGGCTCTCATCAGGATTCCTGTCCCGTGGCGTCTCAGATTCGGCTCTGCTGCCGGGGAGTCCCCTGTCCAATGCTCCGTTCCGGTTCTCGCCTCGTCCTCCGATGTTGCTCTCGCCTCCTCCAAAGCTCCTCCTGGCTCCACGAATACCGCTCCCGCCTCCTTCTCCGCTTCTCCTCTCGCTTCCTCGCTCACGCTCCTGCTCCACGCCTCTCCTCTCCACTCACTGACCGCTCCTCTGGTGTAAAGACACACCTGGTCCTGCGGGCGGTCTTCTATTAAAGCGTGTCCTGACTCCTCCTGCGCCATACTCCCACCTGGCCACTTAAAGGGTCCGTGGTCCAATTCTTCGTCGTCGCAGCTATACCTCTCCTCATACCTGTTCCAGGTAGGGGCCGCGGACACCTGAGGAAACAAGAGGGGGGGTCGCAGGTTACAGGCTCACTTCGGGGCACAGGGGGCGGGGCCACCCGTCCTGGTTACAGACACACAGTCAGATACCGCACTAAAGTCAGTAGATCAACAACCTCGCGCAGATCGATCGAGACCACATAGAGAGCGGAAACAAAGTATTCAGATGGCGGCCATCTTAAGTTGGGCAAAATAACATCATCGAGGCAGCCACAGAAAAACAGCCATACGCACAAGAACCCAGCATACATCACGCGAATATCCGCTGAAACACAGATAGGTACCGCACTAAAGTCAGTAGATCAACAGCCTTGTGCAGACCCACTGAAACCACTAAGAGAGCGGAAACAAAATATCTAGACGGCGGCCATCTTAAGTTTGGCAAAATAACAACATCGGGGCAGCCACAGTGAGATAGCCATAAGCACAATAAACCAGCATACAAAACACGAATACCCGCTGACACGCAGACAGTTTCCACACTAAAGCCAGTAGATCAACAGCCCTGTGCAGACTGATCGATACCACGAAAAGAGTGGAAATAAAACATCCAGGTGGTGGCCATCTTAAGTTGGGCAAAATAACATCACCGAGGCAGCCACAGAGAAAGAGCCACTTGCAGAAAAAACCAGCATATAAAACACAAATTCCCGCAGACTCACAGACAGTTACCACACTAAAGTCAGTACATCAACAGCCTTGTGCACACCGATAGCGACCACACAGACAGCGGACAAAAAATATAAGAACGGCGGCCATCTTAAGGGGGGCAGAAGAAGGAAAACACACACCCAGGCTCACACAGGGGGCAGACGTAGGCGCAAAGAACGAACTTTCGGTTGCGTGAGACGGGTGGAAATAGACCAAGCCAATAAGCAAACAAGTGGACAAAGGACAAACCGCCCACACAAACGGGCCCAGTGCCACGTGAACCAAGAACACGACTGAGCCTGTGGAACAAGAAACACGACGCAAGGGGCAGGGTCTCCAACCCCAAAAAACTGCTGTCATAACGGACAAAAACCCAAGAATAAACAAAGCGCTAACAGCCGCAGGGGGCAAAAAGACAATAAAAGCAACAAGTGAAGGCAACCAAAACAATAGAGCAGCATCAAAGATCACAAGCAGCAACGAAAAGAGATTTGGGATTGTGCCGACCAAAAGAGTTTTCGCAACATGGCAGGGAGCGACGAGAAAGGGCCCCAACAACAAAAGAAACCAAAACCGGATACCACCCCAGAATTACCGTTCAAGCAGAAGGGGGACATCAGTGCCACACTAGAAAGTATTCTAAAAAAACTAGCCGATGTCCACGATCTAGCAAAATCAACCAAAGAGATCACCGACGCCATTCAGCTGGAACTTGCGGCATGCAGAGCAGACATCCACACGGCCAACAACAGACTATCTACAGTCGAACAGCGAGTGAGCGACATCGAGGACAAATCCAGATTAGCCAGCAAAACAATGGGGTAGATTGCCTAAGCAACGACAGATCTACAAAAACAAGCAGCAGACTTCGAAGACTGACAGAGGAAAGGGAACATAAGGATCCTTGGTATTTCTGAAGGAGAAGAGGATAAAGCGGGCAGCTGCGTGGCTATGCTGCAAGACCTCATCCCGAAGCTAACGAATCTAAAGTTTGACAACCCCTTCGAGCTAGACAAAGCATAGAGAATTCCAGCGCAAAGACAGAGCAACAGACAAACACCGAGAGCGATAATATGTAAGCCCCTGTGGTCGCACCACACAGAGGCCATATTCGGACGGAGTAGCGAGAAAGACCACAAACCTAACTTGGCGGGGCAATAAGATCATCCTAACGCAAGACTACTCCAAAAATACTGTAGACATAAGAAAAGGCTTCCTTGCACAAAGAGAAGAGCTAAAGAAGAAGAACATCACCTACTCCTTCGTAGGACCCGCAAGGTTCAGAACAACAAACAATGGCAAAACTCTACTCTTCGACGACCCGACAGAACTATCAAGGTACATGACAGGACCTGTACCACAGGAAATGGAACTAGCTACAACATCATCATAAAGAAGGGCGTCACAGGATAATGAAACCGAATAGAAGGAACACCCAACATTGCAACTAAACAACTAACACCCCTACCTTATATAAGGCTCTGGCAAAGGCTCTCAAGAATGCACGAAGGTGCAGAACGAGCAGGTGGCACTCCAACGGGTGTGACGACCTCAAGCAAAGAAACAAACATGAACTAGCAAACATATCTATCTCATACAAAGAAAGGTAGCTAGTATACTAAGCACAAAGAATACCAAGACACGTATCTACCTCAACGGAGGAAAAAAGAACTCAAAACCCATATGTCAACTACACCAAACTAACTAATCCGAACGGAAATAAGCGACTGCCGAAGAGAATCCCGAACAAGACGCAAGGCGGAAATAAGTGTAAACAAACCCAACATATCCTTTGAAATATACTTGTGCTCGAAACGCGTCGCTGAAATGGCTTGTGAAATGCAATAAACAAAATATGCTTGCTGAACTGGTGGTCCGTTTTTCCTTCCTGTGGTTGGCGTGGAGGCTTTGGCCGCATTCGCAGATCTAGAGAGAGGGAAATCTGTGCTCATATATATCCCTGCAACCTGTTGTATGTTGGGAGCACTAAGCTCCCAGTACACAGAAGAATCCTGCAACATCTTCGAGCCATTGGGAATCAGGACAATACCTATACTGTAGCGAGGCACTTTAAGTCAAAACACAATTCCAGAAGTAGTGACCTCAAATATTATGTTATTGACTGTGTACAGGCTAGCAGGAGAGGTGGCAATAGGGAAGACAAATTACGCCGCCTTGAGACACAGTATATCATTGAGCTGAATACAAAGCATCCCTCAGGCCTGAACATTACGGAAGATTTATATACTTGTCTATGATAAAATATACACACAAAACTAATCCCCGTCAACATACAACCTATCTTAAGGCTTCATGGGTCTTTTTTAACACGGAGAAATACTGAAGATTATCTATGTTATTTGTACCCTTTTGTACCATATACATTAATTAGCCTGTGATTTTATCAATCTATTTATATGAGGTTTTAGACATATTTCTATATTCATTAATTTTAGCTTTTATGAAAATTACCATTTTAAGGTATTTATAGGGCTTTATATGAATTATGAACAAAATATCTTATTGTCTTTTAATCACTGGGTCACTTGCTGTTAATGGAACAAATGGTTTTATATGAATAATAATATATTTTCTCTAGTACTGTACATACCGTTAATGTTATCACTGGTAAAACGACCAAATTGGGGATTGTATCACGTATTTTACAGAGATTATACCTTTATACCCTCAATGCAATATCGTTTTCCATCAGAGGTGATGTTGTCCTCATGATTTTTGGCAGCTATTCAGTCTTGTTTGCACCAGCACTTTATAGCACTTTCCATGTCCTTGCAGTTTGCACATATTATATGGCAATGTATTCACTTGTGGGGCTCCACATGTGTACGTGTTTTCTAAAACACGGACTTTATCAATAAGGTACTACACCGGTATCATTGCAAAACGTTGAACATCCAAAAATGCTGCACTTTAACCGATAATTAACCATGATTGTTTTTGTCCTATTTAAAAATATTTTTTTGGTTAAACTCCCATTTAAATCACTTTCACCGAATGTTTATCACACATGTTTTTTTGCTTATGTCTACAGCCAGTTATTTAAATCTACAAATGCTTAAATGTGTTTCAAGACACTATAGACAAATGCATTTGCAGACATTGTAATAACAATCTGAGTAGTCCCTAGAGATTTAACTCTTCCATTTCTATTGCACTTGTAGTTTGACTTACATTGGTAGACTGTATTTAAACGTGTGTCAGGTGATCACCTGTGTCATGTGATCAAGCGCTCTGTGAAGCGCGAAACGCGTCGTGATGACTATGGGAACACCATTTGCTGAATAAATCACCAACTTGCACAAAATTTTGGGTTCAAGTCCGTTTTTGCAGCTGTTTGAAAAGCTCTGCGCTCCATCGGATTATTCCTGGAATATATATATATATATATATATATATATATATATATATATATATATATATATATATACAGTCTTTTTTCTTCCCCATTAAGAAAAGCAACAACCAAACTCAACATAGTCCCGGAAGGTGGGAGCAAGGACATTGCTGTCGCACGCTTCCAAAACGAAGAAGAAAGGGGGAGGAGGGAGGGATGGGAGGGAAAGACAGGAGGGGGAGGGGAAAATGTCAGTTATGGTATGTTAATTTGTTATGTACTGTCAGTTAATAATGTCCTGTAAGTCATGTGAGTCTTTCCTACACCCCAAGCGCAACCACAGACAGAAATCAAGACCAAACTTAGCAGAGAATGATCTGAGACCATCCAACAAAGGTGAACACAGCATACTAGTTCCAAACACCCTGGGACAATCAGCACAGCGACCTTCACAACAAGGCAATGAACAGTAAAGGCACACTGCAATCCGACCTTAAGGTCATATCACTAAACGTTAAGGGACTGAACCACCCAGTCAAAAGAAAGAAGATCCTAGACTACCTAGCAAAAACGAGAGGGGACATCATCCTCCTACAAGAAACCAAACTATCAGAAGATGAGGCGAACAAAAAGAGGAGTAATCACCCTAGTAAGGGCTAAGTCAAAAATAACAATTGAGAAGGTAGAACATGACAAAGACGGCAGACTCTTGCACACAAGTTTGAAAAGAGGGGAAGAAATAATAATGGTAACTAACATCTATCCACCGAACACAGATGACACAGAGTTCTGGAAAAGGGCAACAAGGAAACTAGAAAAGTACCAAACAAACAGCCTAAACATAGACGCAGGCAACTTCAACCTGGCCCTAGATCACACACTAGACAGACAGACACACTCCAGGACAAGACCACATACCACCCACAATATCCTGAAAAACCTATGGAACAGACTTCAATTACAAGACCCATGGAGACTACAGCACCCGGACACCAGAGACTATACCTTCTACTCGACGCCGCACAACACCTACAGTAGAATCGACTACATCCTCATCTCCAAGTCACACACACACCTGACAGAACACACAGACATAGCAGCCAGAACGGTCTCAGACCACTCCTGCATCAGCCTTCACAAGTCAGGGAGACGTAACAACCAAACTACCCGCAAATGGCGGTTCAACAACATAACGCTAGCAAAGAAAGAGGACAGAGAAACAATAGTAATCGCAATAAAAAATTACATAGCGGAAAACAACACAATTGGAACAAACCCGAAAATCCTCTGGGAGGCCCTGAAAGCGACCATAACAGAGAACCTGATCGAAATTAAGGCCAGGAGAGACAGAGAAGCAAACTCACAGCTGAACAAACTGGAAAAGGACATAAAACTACTAGAAGCAAAGCACATAGAAGACACCACAAATCCAGATCTCCTTCTAACGCTCACAAGCAAGAAATACGAATACAACAGAATCCTCAGCGAGAGAGCAGGTATGTGGATCAGGAAGTACAAGGAAATCAACCAGTGCGAGGCCAACAAAGCAGGAAAAATATTGACGTTGTATCTCAAACGCAAACAAATATTGCACTCCATAGCAAATGTCACAGACAAGCAGAACAAAACAAGCACAAGCCATTCAGAAATACTACAAACCTTCAGAAAATTCTATGAAGAACTCTACACAAAGGACAACAACATAGACGAGGCAGGTACTACAGACTACCTAAGAAGACTCAACCTACCCAAACTACTAGACGAGGAAGCGAGACAGCTGGGCCAAGACTTCAAAGAAGCGGAGATAGCAAACGCCATCAACACACTAAAAGACAACAAAGCACCTGGACCAGGTGGCTACACGGCACCCTTCTTCAAAGAACTTCTAAGCCGAGTCCTAACTAAATCTTTTAAACAATGCTCAATGGAAGGCACAGTAACAGAAACAATGACACAGGCCGATATCATAGTCATCCCGAAAGAAGGCAAAGACCCACAATGGCCCAAAAACTACTGTCCAATCTCGCTAATCAACCTCGACTGCAAACTCTACGCAAAAGTTCTCGCCACCAGGCTCAACAAATTTCTATCTCAGCTGATCGGAAACACCCAAGTAGAGTACATGAAAACGCGTATGTCACATGACAATACCAGACTACTTTGCCAAGTGACCGAACACTGCTCTAACTCACCCAACCCAGCCGTTGCCATCACGCTAGAAGCCAAAAAAGCGTTTGACCGAGGTTCTCCTGGCACTTCCTTGAAAAGTGCATGCAAGAATACAACATAGGGAACGAATATAAGAAGAAAGTCATGGCACTTTAAAAAAAAACAACCGCAAAAATCACCATAAACGGTGGCTCATCGACTCCATTTACACTAGAAAGAGGCACAAGGCAGGGGTGCCCACTTTCACCTTTACTATTCCTGTTAGCTCTGGAACCCTGATCACGGACACGCTAGCAAATAGAAACATCACAGGAATAACAATAAATAACACAACAGCAAAGATCGCAGCCTACGCAGACGACCTCTTAATCCTTACAGACAACCCATCTGAGTCCTTACCAGCACTCATGAACACCATAGAAACATACGCCAAACACTCAGGCTATAAACTCAACAAGGAAAAATCAGACTGCATGCCACTAAACATCCACACAACCAAAGAGGATATAGGGAATTTAGGACTTGCGTGGCAGCCAAAGACCATCAAATACCTAGGTACCACTTCAAAAGAAGGCTCAGAGGAACCCTAGAACTGAACGAGTCTAACACGCTAAAAAAGGTAAAAGACCTACTAGACTCATGGTCTCCCAACTTCATCACATGGTGGGACCGCGTAGACACCATCAAAATGATGTAACACCTGTAATCAACTATCTAGCGAACATTCTACCCCTGCCCATGACAAAAGACTTCCACAAAAAGCTAGACCTAATGATCAACAAATTCATATGGCAAGGAAAGAAAGCTAGGATAGGGCTCCGCAATCTGAGACTGGGGAAAAAACTTGGTGGACACAATCTGGCGGACCCAAAAACCTTCCAACTGGCATTCGTAGCCAGACAAGGAACTCACTGGCTACTATCAAAACAAATGTACACTCCCACATGGCTGGCCATAGAAACAGCAATGCTAAACAACACCACCCAACTCACACTACTCGCAGCCAACAAAAAATCACTCAACAACAATCCGATCCTAAAATTCACGAAACAAGCACTGCTGAAGATAGACCGCAACCTAGAGGTCAGCATCAAAAACTTAAAGTGGGAGACACTATGGGAGAACAACAAGATCAAATACAAAGGCAAACCCTCAGTCATGAGCACATGGAAAGCGAAGGGCATACACTTCCCAATACAGCTAGAACACGATGGGACTCCAAACACCTGCAACAACCTCCAAAGAGAACACAACTACCAGACATAGAACTCTACAACTTCCTAGCCATAAAAACAGCCCTAACGAAAACTAGGCTACATAGACAAACGCCTTCGATTTTCCAGCTCATGGAGAACATAAATAAGGCAGACCACCAGGTCTCACGACTGTGCAAAATACTCCGTCCGACCATGTCTAAGCTCAACGATAAGGACATAGCCCACTGGGAAAGCTCAATGGAGACCAAACTAACCGAACAGGAAATACAGAAGCTCTGGGAGTCCCCATCCAAGAACATGATATCTCCAGTGCTCGCACAAACCAAATTTTGGATACTTCACAGAGCCTATTGGACACCGGCACACCTGGCATCAGTAGGCATAACATACAAAGACACCTGTTGGAACTGCAGATCAGAGAAAGGAGACCTAGAACACCTCATCTTCAGCTGCCCCAGGTCAAAAAGTTCTGGAAACAAGTACTTGAATTCACCAACAAAACGCTTAACTGCACCCTCAAAAACTCAGTCGCCACTATAGTCACAGCACAGATATCACAGGAAATGGTGACCCAAGAAGATAAAAACCTACTAGACTTTCTCCTCACATCGGCAACAAAAACAATTCTGACAAACTGGAAGGACACCTCCAATGCCATCTTCAAAAGCTGGCTCAACTGGGTGATCTTCTTTAGAGGGGCCGACATGACCATCCTCAGAAACACGCCTGGCAGGCATTGAGGCAGAGAGATGTGGTCCAAACTTGACAACCACATGCACACCTTCAAACCACTATAGGCACAAGGGTCTCCACGCCAATACTGGATCACAAGGAGATCAAGCTCCGCTTACCCACAGACCAAACCTACAGTTTCTGACCTCACCTACCGCGAATAACAGATGCTTTGGGGCTCAGGTTATATGTCTTGTTATATGTTACATGTTCTTATTGTTTTAAGACAACAACGTAAATGTATCCAAGCAGTGCAATTATATGTCTGTCAGTAGATGTACCGTGCATTTTGTAAATACCAATAAAAAAAAACATTTAAAATTTCGCCCAAGCCTAATCTTCTCTTCTGAAGCAAGGTGTTTTTTAAGTGTTGCGGAAGTACACTGAAATTGGTGGGTTATTGACACATTTTGCACATATATTCAAAGAGTTTATAATGCATAATTGCCTATGGGCTAAAGCGGGGTGCAGCAGTATTCTTTATTGCAGATTTATGTTGCCACTGAGTGCTTCACATGCTGTATTAATATAGCCATATTTAAATGATGTCTTCCTGTAACTGGAGCCAGTATATGATTTTATATCACCAGGTATCATGCCAGTGAATTTAATGTGGCCAAATAACACATGCACTAATACACTTGCATTCACACATTTGAGAAAAAACACTTTTTGCTGCCTTACAGATTGCATGTAACAATTATTTTGTCTTTGAAAAACTACCCTAACATCAGATTATCTTTTGAGTGTGCTTTGCCTTACTGCACAACCATAATCCCTTACTGGCTGGTTTTAAATATATATTCTATTTAATTCACATGTGAAAAAACCCTAGCACTAACCAGAAATGTATAAGACACTAGAATAACATTCTTTGTATTACGATTTTGATTGAGGAAGGTCATCATGAACCTCGAAAGACTTTGCCTCTCATGAGTCATGCCTTAAAGGGTCAGAGGGAGCCTTCCTGACCCTGTGGCTCAGGCAAGAGGATCCACAAGAGCACCTGTCTCATGTGAGAACATAAAGAAAATACAGATGTCACCATGAGTTTAGTAAAGGATGAAGCTGGCTGAGCAGTTTTCAACCCAAACACAAGGTCTGGATACCTTGGTTAATGTCTACAAACGTATGGTAAAAGTGTTCTGGACACTTGTGGGACATCCTGGGATATTTGTGGACCTTGCACTAAGATAAAAACCCTGCTGGAAGTCCTACAAATATTCACAAGTTTGCCATAAACTGCAAACCCTAAAATAGGGCCTTCGGACAGGGAATCCTTTTCTTGAATTTACTACAGTTGGTATTGCAATTTATCAGGATCTTTCACTAGCTATGGACACCACACTTAGTCTCTCTCCATTGATAGGAATTCCTCCTTAGTGCCTTAATTGTTTGGCCACTACATACCAATTTGGAATGGATACCAAGACCCTGTACCTTGGATCAACTCTTGTATCTCCTCCTGATGATGTCCCTATTTTCCTTGTGGGTCAAAACATCATCAACATTTTCCATATGAAGAACTTTGATTTACTCAGTGTTTAAGTTACATCTATTCAATTGACTATAGTACACCCTTCAGCAGACATATGGGTTTTCTTGTGTATGTTATTAACGCGCTGTATGTTTCAGCTGAGCACATAGCACTCACCTTTCACTCTTTAAATACTTTTTGCTATTTAAATTACTAGTTTGAATAAATTCTAATTTACTTGTAGTATTATATATGAAGGATGTTTTCTTTGATTGGTTCATTGATGATTCCCTCTATTGCATTCTCATAAGTCATTGTCTATTTAAGAGTCCTGCCAGCTGGGCCCGGCCAAAGGCAAGGGAAACCCCCACATGATCAAAGGCTGTGTGATGCATTGGCATGGACAAAGGTTGGGAACAGCTCTGAGCCAATGGCACTGGGTGTTGGTTTGCCCTGTTCCCATCAAGCACTGGGACAGGAACAGGCTAATTTGCATACAGCCAGGTTCTGAAACTGGGATGGTGCAGTGAGCTAAAAAACGGTGTTGGATCTAGCCCTGATCTCTTGACTGGGTGAGAGTATTCTGTTTAATTCAGAGACTCTGTCCCTCACCACCCCTTGTTGTAAATATTTTTGTCCACCCTAAGCGTGGAAGGGTATACTCAGATGTGAGTCCCTTGCTCATTGCACCATCAGGGTTCAAGCAAGCCGGGCCGAAGACGGCTGAAATGCCAGAAACCGGTCCCCGGTAGCTTGTTTCCTTCCCAGTGTAAGAATTGGTTTTTGTAGTTTGGTTTGCCCTGTTCCCATCATGCACTGGGACAGGAACAGACTAATTTGCATACAGCCAGGTTCTGAAACTGGGATGGTGCAGTGAGCTAAAAAACGGTGTTGGATCTAGCCCTGATCTCTTGACTGGGTGAGAGTATTCTGTTTAATTCAGAGACTCTGTCCCTCACCACCCCTTTTTGTAAATAATTTTGTCCACCCTAAGCGTGGAAGGGTATACTCAGATGTGAGTCCCTTGCTCATTGCACCATCAGGATTCAAGCAAGCCGGGCCGAAGACGGCTGAAATGCCAGAAACCGGTCCCCGGTAGCTTGTTTCCTTCCCAGTGTAAGAATTGGTTTTTGTAGTTTGGTTTGCCCTGTTCCCATCATGCACTGGGACAGGAACAGACTAATTTGCACACAGCCAGGTTCTGAGACTGGGATGGTGCAGTGAGCTAAAAAACGGTGTTGGATCTAGCCCTGATCTCTTGACTGGGTGAGAGTATTCTGTTTAATTCAGAGACTCTGTCCCTCACCACCCCTTGTTGTAAATATTTTTGTCCACCCTAAGCGTGGAAGGGTATACTCAGATGTGAGTCCCTTGCTCATTGCACCATCAGGATTCAAGCAAGCCGGGCCGAAGACGGCTGAAATGCCAGAAACCGGTCCCCGGTAGCTTGTTTCCTTCCCAGTGTAAGAATTGGTTTTTGTAGTTTGGTTTGCCCTGTTCCCATCATGCACTGGGACAGGAACAGACTAATTTGCATACAGCCAGGTTCTGAAACTGGGATGGTGCAGTGAGCTAAAAAACGGTGTTGGATCTAGCCCTGATCTCTTGACTGGGTGAGAGTATTCTGTTTAATTCAGAGACTCTGTCCCTCACCACCCCTTGTTGTAAATATTTTTGTCCACCCTAAGCGTGGAAGGGTATACTCAGATGTGAGTCCCTTGCTCATTGCACCATCAGGATTCAAGCAAGCCGGGCCGAAGACGGCTGAAATGCCAGAAACCGGTCCCCGGTAGCTTGTTTCCTTCCCAGTGTAAGAATTGGTTTTTGTAGTTTGGTTTGCCCTGTTCCCATCATGCACTGGGACAGGAACAGACTAATTTGCATACAGCCAGGTTCTGAAACTGGGATGGTGCAGTGAGCTAAAAAACGGTGTTGGATCTAGCCCTGATCTCTTGACTGGGTGAGAGTATTCTGTTTAATTCAGAGACTCTGTCCCTCACCACCCCTTGTTGTAAATATTTTTGTCCACCCTAAGCGTGGAAGGGTATACTCAGATGTGAGTCCCTTGCTCATTGCACCATCAGGATTCAAGCAAGCCGGGCCGAAGACGGCTGAAATGCCAGAAACCGGTCCCCGGTAGCTTGTTTCCTTCCCAGTGTAAGAATTGGTTTTTGTAGTTTGGTTTGCCCTGTTCCCATCATGCACTGGGACAGGAACAGACTAATTTGCATACAGCCAGGTTCTGAAACTGGGATGGTGCAGTGAGCTAAAAAACGGTGTTGGATCTAGCCCTGATCTCTTGACTGGGTGAGAGTATTCTGTTTAATTCAGAGACTCTGTCCCTCACCACCCCTTGTTGTAAATATTTTTGTCCACCCTAAGCGTGGAAGGGTATACTCAGATGTGAGTCCCTTGCTCATTGCACCATCAGGATTCAAGCAAGCCGGGCCGAAGACGGCTGAAATGCCAGAAACCGGTCCCCGGAGCTTGTTTCCTTCCCAGTGTAAGAATTGGTTTTTGTAGTTTGGTTTGCCCTGTTCCCATCATGCACTGGGACAGGAACAGACTAATTTGCATACAGCCAGGTTCTGAAACTGGGATGGTGCAGTGAGCTAAAAAACGGTGTTGTATCTAGCCCTGATCTCTTGACTGGGTGAGAGTATTCTGTTTAATTCAGAGACTCTGTCCCTCACCACCCCTTGTTGTAAATATTTTTGTCCACCCTAAGCGTGGAAGGGGATACTCAGATGTGAGTCCCTTGCTCATTGCACCATCAGGATTCAAGCAAGCCGGGCCGAAGACGGCTGAAATGCCAGAAACCGGTCCCCGGTAGCTTGTTTCCTTCCCAGTGTAAGAATTGGTTTTTGTAGTTTGGTTTGCCCTGTTCCCATCATGCACTGGGACAGGAACAGACTAATTTGCATACAGCCAGGTTCTGAAACTGGGATGGTGCAGTGAGCTAAAAAACGGTGTTGGATCTAGCCCTGATCTCTTGACTGGGTGAGAGTATTCTGTTTAATTCAGAGACTCTGTCCCTCACCACCCCTTGTTGTAAATACACCTGGCACCTGGCACCAGGTGCATGAACTCTGTTGAATGTCCAACAAAGGACAGCACGTTTTTGCCAACTCAACTGCTAAGTCAGCAAACCCTAAAAAACATAAAAACTAAAACAGGGCATGACCAAGCCAAGGATATTTGGCCTACCCCTCTGCTCATGAGAACTGGTTTGCTGCAAACTCAGGTAGGCAGCAGGGCTTGTATAAAAATGAATACAATGATAGCGATAAATCCCTAAGTTTCTCTTGTTGGTCTATTCATAATTTGAATTTTGGTCCTCAAATACGTTGGATTTACATTTTTGTGACAGAATGTTGGTTTCTTAGCTTTCACATAATGATCCCCCATATCCTGTTAATCACCAAAACTGGCTGTCACTTTCAGGTATTCAAAAGCTAGGCCTCCAGCCTACTTGCTCATTCCCACAATTTCAGCACTTAGACATTTCCATTCCATTAGCCACCTAAGAATACTGAACGCTATTGGCTGAAGTTTAAGAGAACATCTCTTTGCTGTCCTCTGCAAATTGCAACTAGTCAGGCAAACATAGATTTAAAAATTGATAATATTGCTGTCTCTCAAAACCTTTACTTAATATAGTAAAGAGCTGATGAGAGAGCCAATAGTCAGGCTGATAAACATTGTGATGGCGATGATAGAAAGGATGACACTGAGACTGAGATACTTCCAGAGGCTAACATTGATGACGAGGAATATGAGGCGTTAGTGGAAGGAGGGGAAACTAACGATGCAGACAAGGATACAGATTACAACTCAACGCAACTAAAGTCTAGCAGATCCTCTGCTTTTAAAAAAAGAGGGAAAGCAAAAAACAAACAAAAAAAGGAGGGAGGAATATGAGCCCTACTGCATTATTAACTTCCTTAATACCTACTATCAGTGGAGGGAAACTGATTGCTGAGCAGAGCCCGCTGAGTAAATGGGTTCAACTAAAAAAAAGAGGGCCTAAAAATCTGCCATTAGATGTTCCCAAAAACAATCATACTGCAGGGAAAAGCTTCAAAACTAATTTAAAAAACTCGCAAGTTGCTCTATCCGAGAGTTCTGATCTAATAGGACTAGATTTGTATAATTTGGATAATTTGCCTACCACAGCGACCCCTCCTGCCTCTTCACCTGCACCTGCTCCTGAATACACTACCGATTGTGAACCTAAGGGAAGACATCACCGGACCCACTATATCGAGTCAAAACGAAAAATCTCTCGTCTCCACATCTCCCCATAGTGAGGTAATGGTACCATCTAATATCTCTATCTCACCTCCACAGATCTCTACTAATACATAAACTTCTGCTAACGCCTCATCTCTGGATTTAATTCTGAAAACATTAATGGACCATCGCCAAGAGGTACAAGAACAGTTTTCAAAACTAAGGGAAGACAATAGCAAAATACACAGGTGCCTTCAGGAAGTCACTAGCGAATTGAATGGAGTAACAAAAGAAATTGAAGAACTACAGCAAAGAGTAGTAGATGTGGAGGAAACTTTAGCCACTACTGCAGTCACTTCAGATCGACACAATGATGAAATAGAGAGTTTGCAGAACAAAGTGGAAGATTTGGAAAACAGGCAAAGACGCCAAAATTTGAGACTTTTTGGAATACCCGAAGGATCGGAGGAAGCAGATACAAGGACATACATTGTAAAAATGCTACAGAGGGCATTCCCGGATCTGTCTGACTGGGACTGGGACTCTCAAGATCAACGGGCACATAGACTCCCTATCATTCCTAGATCTCAAGAAAGCAAATATCCACGGCCTTTTTCAATCTACTTTGGTAATTTTTCGCTGCGACAAGCTGTCTCTATCAAAGCTAGACCAAACACCCCAGTGACAATTGGTAATCTAACTTTCTTTGTAAAATCAGACCTCAGCAAGGCTACTATGGATAAAAGGTGGGGGCTACGTAAAATGATCGATTCCTTTAAGTCTCGTGGAGCAACGGTTTATCTTCAAGAACCCGCCCGTCTCAAAGTTATAAAGTCCGGACATACTCACTTTTTTCACGATGTTAAAGAGGCGGAGCAATATCTTTCTAAAATGGATTCTTAAACGTAATTAGGGGGGGGGGAATACTGGGGGGAAAAAGGGAAAGGGTGGGGAAAAGAAAACAACACAGGACTAAGCTATCATGGATGTTATAGACATCAAGAATTGACAAAAATGTTTTTTTAGTTTTTTGGTTAAGTTTATACTCTTAAATGGGCTATAGGTGCTTTATTTTTCCTTTTTGTATGAGAATAATACAGAGGGATGGGGTTCCAGGAGAATCCTCTCTGACTATCTGCCCCTCAAGCGGTAGCAGAAGATAGAGGGAGGCTTCCGGGTAGGTACAGGGGGGAGGGATCCATGGTGCCTTGAGGGAGGCTCAGGAGAAGAATTGAGGGTGGGAAGGGCGGTTGGGTCTGTTGGAAAGGGTGGGGTAAAAAATGGGGGAAAAATTATATTGTAAGAAAGAATTTTGGGACAGACACAAATAAGACATGCTATACTATTAAAGTTGTTATTCAGAGGAAAATTAAACGCATAAAAAGCAGAAATGTCTAAAATTAGATTACTAGTTTGGAATGTTGCTGGTCTCAATAGCAAGCAGAAAAGGAAATTAGTACAAGAGGAAGTAGACATGTATAAACCACATTTTGCTCTTATGACATAAACACACATTAGTTATCAAGACAGAAAACTACTTTCTCAAATAGGATACGAGCTGGTTGAATGTACAACTTTGGGCGCCTCAATCAGGGGAGTGGCCATTTTAAAACAGAAACAACTGAGGATTGATATTCTTAAAACTGCTTCGGATACACGGGGGAGGTGGGCAATTGCTCAGATTCAAACAGATCTTAAAAAAATTGTTATGCGTGTAGTATATGGACCTAATATAGATGATCCTAAGGTGTATGAGCAGCTAAGCATCGAGTTATTAGAGTGGGAGAGGAAAGGTGTTGGTCATGGGGGACTTTAATTGTGTTATTGATTATAAAATAGATTCTACGGGACATGGCACTCATACTAGAATGCGAAAGGTTAGATCCGCAATCTTAGAACTTGGCAGACTGCTTAACTTGAAGGATGTATGGCGCTTTAAATACCCTAATATAGCAGGACATACATACTACTCGGCGCCACATAGATCCTGTTCTAGAATCGACATGGTCTGGGCATCTGACCAAATAGCTGGTAACTGTAATATTGAATTATGTCCGAAGATAACATCTGACCATAACCCGATATTATTCGAATTTGAAATAAGTAATCAGAGGCGGGACACACGACATTTCACATTTCCTAGATACTTATTTATCGACTCTTGTTTTGTGTCATTACTAAAAGAACACATTAAGGAATGTATTGAGATTAATTTGAATTCAGCTACCATTAATGTAGTTTGGGATTCTTGCAAATGCAGCATAAGGGGTTTTGTCCAGCAATATAT